>NC_054534.1:61944312-62164594 GCF_017654505.1 Polyodon spathula | reverse complement strand
CAAAGAAAATAAGTTCATATTTATTTTTAAACAACACAATACTAATGTTTTAACTTAGGAAGAATTCAGAAATCAATATTTGGTGGAATAACCCTGATTTTCAAGCACAGCTTTCATGTGTCTTGGCATGCTCTCCAATTGTCTTTCACATTGATGTTGGGTGACTTTATACCACTCCTGGAGCAAAAATTCAAGCAGCTCGGCTTTGTTTGATGGCTAGTGACCATCCATCTTCCTCTTGATCACATTCCAGAGGTTTTCAATGGGGTTCAGGTCTGGAGATTGGGCTGGCCATGACAGGGTCTTGATCTGGTGGTCCTCTATCCACACCTTGATTGACCTGGCTGTGTGGCATGGAGCATTGACAACTTCCAAGACAACCTTGTACTTGGCTTGATTCATGCGCCCTTCACAAAGACAAATCTGCCCAATTCCAGCCTTGCTGAAGCACCCCCAGATGAGTCAAATTTTCAGCTTTGCCCAACACCTGGTCGTCTAATGGTTAGACGGAGACCTGGAGAGGCCTACAAGCCACAGTGTCTCGTACCCACTGTGAAATGTGGTGGAGGACGGTGATAATCTGGGGGTGCTTCAGCAAGTCTGTAATCGGGCAGCTTTGGCATAAACCAAGCCAAGTACAGGGTTGTCCTGGAAGAAAACTTGCTTCCTTCTGCTCTGACAATGTTCCCCAACACTGAGGATTGGTTTTTCAAGCAGGACAATGCTCCATGCCATATATATATATATATATATATATATATATATATATATATATATATATATATATATATATATATTATTTATTTTTAAATACCATTTTGCCTGGAGTGGGGGAGCGGAGCGGAATGAAAGAGCAGAGGATATTATTATGTGCAATGAGTGGAATTGTCACCACTTCGCTCTGCTCACATTCTCTGAACACAACACAGACTCGCACTGTTAAAACATATTGTCTTTAACACAGGATTAGCACATCACAGGAGAGTAGAAGTGAGTAAACTCTGTTTCTCTTATATGAGATGTGGGTAAACAATGTATTGCCCAAATTGAAAGTGGAAAAACGCCGTTAACCTGCGTATACCTCAACATACACCACTGAGTAAAACTCCAAAGAAAAGTTTTAAAGTACCTGGTATTCCCAGACAGTCTTCCATCCTATACCAACCAGGCCTGAAAACTATTATTTCATTTCATACATCCTTATCCAGGCCAACTCACAATTGTGATTTTTCCAATATACAATTACTCATTTATACAGTTGTTTTATTTCCTGGACCAATTCAGGTAAAGCAGCAGAGTGTCTGCTGCCTGGGATGGAACTCACAACCTTCCAGTTAAGAGCACAGTGCTCTAACCACTACTCCACATATGTTACAAGCGAAGACGTGCTAATGTCTCGTTGTGTAATTTTATTTATTTATTTATTTATTTTTACATGAAACATATTTTTTGTATAGGTATACAAATGTCAATTGCTCTGGATAAAAACATCAGCCACATCAATGAATATGACATATTTTTCTGGCTTGCTATTTATTCATTTATTCATTTGTTTATACATGTATAATATAAACATATCTTTCTACATTTATTTATTTAAACATATTTATTTCTAAATATATTTATTCCTCTATGCATTTTTTAAAATATGTACTTATTTCTACCTAATAAATTATTCCTTTATTTATTTTTATTTAAACGAGGAACTACAATTTATCAGAGAACAGAGACAAGGAAACTACATGCCTCTGTTGTGTACAATTCCATTCTATGGTATCTACCAAACAGGAAACTAGATATTTTCAAACAAGAAATAGAGCATTTCTAGAATCGAGCATAACCTTCAATTTCAGAAAAAGCTGGTCAGGCATGGATGTAAGCTTAAAAAATTAATGCATTTCAAGAACTGTGCAGTGTGGTGGTGGTCTAAGGCCATGTGCTCTTCAATATGGCATGTTACAAGTTCAAACCATGGTTCATTTTTTATTTATATATTTATTATCTATGATATGTGCTGTTTTAAACCATAAATACATTTTTTAATATAAATGGTGTGGATATCAAACTGCTTGCGATCCCTGGTTTATTTTGATGTTGACCAACATGTGGAATCACATGATTGGTAGATGTCCAGTTATTTAGCTTTTCTGTTTGAAAAGTCACTACACACTCTTTAAAAAGTAAAGGAAGTAGAACAACAACTATTTTACCTTAGTTTGATGCTTATAGTTCATTGTGTATGAGAGGTATTTAAATTTTTGTTTCACACTTGATGTAAGAAAGTTTCAGACTTTTGGTACTGGTACAGATGGTAATTCTAAGTGATTTAGTTTTGCCGCTGCAACATGGTGAAAACAGCAAAACTCTTGGAGCTGTATAGAGACTCACTGTAGTTTCAGACAAGTTTTTCTCCACTGTACGAGGAACTACCATTCCTCTCAATTATTGTTCCCTCAGAACAAGTTCCTGTATAGTATGTATACACCTAATTTGAATGGAATACTTAATTATTTTAAAATGTTTACATTGTCTTACCTTTATCGGTTTCTTTAAGAAACAATTATTTGCCTGTACAGAGAAGCCAAATTGTATAATAATTTACTGACAGCGATAACTTTAAAATGTTTTATATAAACCAGCTCTTTGTATATCTAGGTGACAAAAAAAATAAAAATAAAACAGGCCCAGATAATCTGGCAGAGTTTTGGTATTTGTGTTTTAGATACTTACTTTCCTCTCTCCCTCTGTGAAGTGTACAGTGATTGAAGAGTGTGATGAATCATCCACATAAACTACAAGGAACTAGATAAATAATATATTAAAGATCAATTTGAATGTCAAATTAAGATTTAGGTTTTTTACATTAACCTGATTTGTCCGGGTTGCTTTGTAGTTTTTTTTTATTTATTTTTATTTAAGTATTTATTTGTCATGCTTTATGATAACTAGGTTGGGGGAGCTAATATTTCAGAGGGTATGCATATTAATAACCATACAATAAATGAAATGCACATTGCTAGAGACCGGTGTTTTTTGCAAATACAAAACAGCATAATATAAAACAAAATGGAAATGTAGAACAAAATAAAACGAAAAATCATTATGACATTGTTTAGACCAGGAAGGGAGTCTCAGACACAGAAGGTGCAGTAAAGCACATTTAATTCTACACAGACAAAAATAACACAGACAAAAACTCAAAACAAGCACATTTAACAAAATAACAGGTGCAAGAGCCAAAACAAAAGGACTATACAAAACACTCACGGACATAAATAACACAGGACGAACTGCACAGTAGGACACAAAAAAAACCACTCCACTACTTTACTTCTAACACCAACATAATTTCTCACACACTATTTACCTAATCATAAAAACTTATTCAATTGACGGCCCCAGCCACATTCCCCATGAGTTTTTGTAGCTTTCACCCTGCCAAGCTGCCCCATACCTACACTAATAACACACACACAGGCTTTTTCGCTGCCATATTTACAAATACATAAATCATAATAACAACACAAAAAATACAAAATATGAAAACAGGCGACATTTACAACATGACTGATCTACAATGTGTAGATTTAAAATAAATGTAAATTAGATAATGTATAATACAGAGTACCTCCACTGTTTGTTTTCAAACACACTTTCTCTTGACAAAAGTATGTTAAACATACTGTGGCAGAGCAAAGCTCTGCTCTTTAGAAATTGGCAGGGATGGGGTTAACTTCCCCTACCTGCCTGGGTTTATTATGTTCAGGTGGCTGGGGTTGATTAGTTGATTAGGTTGATTAACGATCAATCAGCGCCCAGCCACCTGATATAAAAGGAGGCCTCTGCTTCTCATTTGGGGAGAGGGAGCTGAGGAAGCAGGTTGGGGGTTTTTTTTTGGTTGTTTGGAAAGTTTGAATCCAGTGAAGGCATTGCCCAGCCTGGAAATTGTTATTTTTGTAAGTTTTGCTTTTTGTCTTTATTTGTGTTTAAATATGCTTTATTTTGGCCCTTGTGCCCTTTCATTTTTGTGTTTATTTATAATAAAAGTTATTTTTTTGAATTGCAGACTGTCTCTGGGCCTCTATCCACTCGCCAGCCTGCCACATTTGGTGTCAGAAGTGGGATAGCGCCACCTAGAGGCTCAGAGCAGTATTTATTTATTTATTTATTTTTTTTGAAAAAAAATGGGAAAGAAGAGCAGACAGTAGAAAAGGCAGGACAAGCAGCAGCTGAAGAAATGTAAGCTGCTGCAGCCACCGCTGGAGGACCCGGCCAGCCTCTTCCCTTGGTGTTCCTGGTGCGGGAAGGAGGACCATCGTTGGCGGTCCTGCCCAGATGTGCCACCGGCAAACTGGTGTGGCCGGTGTGAGGAGGACGGCCACAACTGGGCAGGATGCCCCTACAACCAGGCCCAGGAAGAGGTGCAGTGTTCACCCCGGGCATCAGGGGCCACCCCACTACCTCCAGCACCACCACCTTCACCACCGTCCCAGGAGATCTGGGACTGGTTGATGCACCCTGAGGCAGACCTCGTCCACGATCTCCCCATAGTTATCAACACGCTGTGGCGTCGGGATGGGGAGAGGTGGGAACAGTGGGAGGAACAACACCACCCAATGTCCTTCCCAGAGGTTGCTCTCATGGTGGTTAATTACCTGGCGGTAGACATGGGAGATGCCCCGGTCACTCCAATAAAGAGGGGTGAGCCGTCGCTCCCAGAGCCAGAGAGGGGTGAGGAGCTGCCGTCGCTCCCAAAGCCAGAGAGGGAGGATCTGCCGGAGAGCCAGAGAGGGGTGAGGAGCTGCCGTCGCTCCCAGAGCCAGAGAGGGAGGAGGATCTGCCGTCGCTCCCAGAGCCAGAGAGGGAGGAGGATCTGCCGTCGCTCCCAGAGCCAGAGAGGGAGGAGGATCTGCCGTCGCTCCCAGAGCCAGAGAGGGAGAGGCCGTCGCTCCCCAGAGAGGGAGGAGCCAGAGAGCCAGAGAGGAGTGAGGAGCTGCCGTCGCTCCCAGAGCCAGAGAGGGAGGAGGAGCCGCCGTCGCTCCCAGAGCCAGAGAGGGAGGAGGATCTGCCGTCGCTCCCAGAGCCAGAGAGGGAGGAGGATCTGCCGTCGCTCCCAGAGCCAGAGAGGGAGGAGGAGCCGCCGCCTCCCAGCCGCCGCCGCTCTCAGAGCCAGAGAGGGAGGAGGCCCGCCCGCTCCGCCACCAGAGGGAGCCGGGCCGCAGTCGCCGCCTCCGCCACCAGAGGGAGCCGGGCCGCAGTCGCCGCCTCCGCCACCAGAGGGAGCCGCCGGCCTCCGCCACCAGAGGGAGCCGGGCCGCCGCCGTCCCGCCTCCGCCACCAGAGGGAGCCGGGCCGCCGTCGCCGCCTCCGCCACCAGAGGGAGCCGGGCCGCCGTCGCCGCCTCCGCCACCAGAGGGAGCCGGGCCGCCGCCGTCGCCGCCTCCGCCACCAGAGGGAGCCGGGCCGCCGTCGCCATGCTACCTTGGACATTCGGGGCCCCCTCAACCAAAGAAGGCTTGGGGGCTCCGACATCAACCCCGCCCACCACCACCCACCATAACAGCCCACCCAAGGGACATAATTGGACTCTTGGGGGGAGGGGGGGGGGGAAGGGGGGAGTTGGCCGATTGCGGCCGGTGTACGTTGTACATGGGGGGAGGTGTGTGGCAGAGCAAAGCTCTGCTCTTTAGAAATTGGCAGGGATGGGGTTAACTTCCCCTACCTGCCTGGGTTTATTATGTTCAGGTGGCTGGGGTTGATTAGTTGATTAGGTTGATTAACGATCAATCAGCGCCCAGCCACCTGATATAAAAGGAGGCCTCTGCTTCTCATTTAGGGAGAGGGAGCTGAGGAAGCAGGTTGGTTTTTTTTGGTTGTGTAGAAAGTTTGAATCCAGTGAAGGCATTGCCCAGCCTGGAAACTTTATTTTTGTGAGTTTTGTTTTTGCTTTATTTGTGTTTGAGTATCTGTTATTTTGCCCTTGTGCACTTTATTTTTGTTTATTTATAATAAAATTGTTATTTTTTTGAACTGCAGTCTGTCTCTGGGCCTCTATCCACTCGCCAGCCTGCCACACATACCTAAACGTTGGGAAGTTGGCACATTGGTTAATCTGAGAGAGAGAGAGAGAGATGATTGTGCAGTTATTTAGAGCAATGTATGTATATGTACTGCATGAAACAAATCCAGAAAAATATCTAGATGACTACAATACTGTCTGCTACTAATTCATGTCTTGACCTTTAACTCGCAAGTATATCTGGGGAAAATCGGTAGTATTTCCTTCTCAACTCAAGTGATAACTCTGGGAATTCAGAAAAACATGGAAACTTCACCGTTTTCACCAACTCCAGTTGCCCATCATCTCGAGTTCTGGGACAATTCAGACCAACTTGAGTGCACTCAAGTTGGCTGTCCATGGAAAGGAGGTATTAGATGACTGCTCCACAGTGAAAGTGTAAGTGTTGCAAATACAGCAGACATACCTTATTCAAGGATATTGTTTCTAGTGGGGGCACACACATAACCAGTTTGTTTTTAACTTGCCAAAAATTCTACACTGCTGCAAATAACCATCACTAAGAGGACCTAGTAGTAGGGAAATAAATATTTAACTGCCAAACCTTGGTTTTGCCAAGGTTTTATCAATACAATTATTTCTAAGACAACTGTGCTAATATGTACTCTTGTCAAGAATCTGGAAAAGCATGTAAATTAGAAAGGATAATGCAGTGCAGCATTTAAATTAGCACACGCAAAGAAAATCCCTCAGGTAAATCGCAGACAAACTAACATACACTTTCACTCATTTTGGCAACCTCTGAACTCCTGATCATATGACACACAGAAGTGCCTTTACTGGATGGCCGTCTGGGGATCACATGTTTTATTTTCTTTCATTATCTTTTTGTACATTTTCACTGCTGTATTGTTTTAACCTCTGAGCACATCAATGAACACATTATGAGGTAGTTCACTGCCACATTATTTTAACCCGTATCAATTATACAGAACACACCTACAACAAAACATACAATTTAATTGACGTACATTCTTATACTCCTAGTCAGCCGCGGGATTACAGTTCCAAAGCTCTGAAAATCACATTTACTTTAAGAAATTTAAATAAAACTGTAATCTGTGATAGACAAGTGACATCTGTATGCACAAATCTCAAATGTACATGTCTAACAACAATAAAAAAGGGTAATCAATGCATAAAAACTTCCCATAATGTACAATATAATGTACATTACAGTGTCTGGATATAGCTCACTACAGAAGCAGAACTTTTGTAATTGCAACCCTGCTGTCATAGAACAAAATATATTGTATGAAGGAAATTGGATTGCATCTTCTTTTCTTTCTGTTATGTATTGTTATTATTGGCAAAATAACTGATTGCCCCACACTTATGAGTGGACGAAAAGCAGTTGGTGTGTAATCAATCCTTTTAAAAATCACAGCATGTGCACCATTCCCAGAACAGGATAAATGTGACATTAGGGACACGAATATCATTACCTTGATGAATTACTGAAGGTATAACGATTATGGAAATTGTCATCGACTGATCATCAGTCTCAATTTATTTCAAATCAATGTCTAGAATTTGTAGCTTGGATGGGAATTTTTATCAAAGACTCACTGGTATATTGCATCTCTTCATAGCTACCTTCCACCTAAGAGCATTAAAGCATAGCCATGCATCATCCGCTGTTCAAGAACGGAAACACTCAATGATTTTGTGGCCTCAGGCAATCCAAATTAGTTAGTCGACCGCTAGGCAAGCACACACTTAAGTACCCTGTCTCTGTTGGCAAAACAGTTTAATTTAAGAACCAACAAATCTGACTAGACTGAGGAATTCCTCCCTAGACACACAGATCCATATAACTTCTTCTCAATGCCAATACAAATGAATGTTTTATTCTATGGCTGTGGATGTTTCTCTACACAATGGTTCTCAGAAGCACATTAACATTTTTGTTTTTGTATATATTGTCGTGAATTAACAAAGCTGACATCATTTGACAAGCTTCCTCCATTTAATGTTGAAAACTTTTAAATAATTTGAACAAAATGAGGCAGCTGGTCCAGAATTGGATAAGGAGTAAGTGCGCAACTCCATACAATTCCTTCTGTTAAACTACTGATCTTCCTCAGTGGGGAATCAGAGTCAAGAGTAGCTCAGAGGAATAACTAAGTCAATTCAGTCAGACAGGTTGTTAGGTTTCATAGGACTGAGCTCTGGCACTTGAAGTCTCACTTCCTATTGGACATACTGTAAATTCACATATCAAACTGGTTTAAAGGGAGAAACAGCAGAAATGAAGGTACTCTTTCAGACAGGACAAGAGGAGAACAGACATTGTCACTTCCTTTGCTATAACTGTCGACAAAGCATGCCATTCTCATACATGTCCTTCACTATCCTCCTACAATTCACTGAGTACAAAAACTGCATCAGCAGCACAATAAAAGGGCAACTCAAACTGGTTACTAGGTCTCAGCTGTCCTGGACTGATTTCCACAGAATGCCAGAAGAATTTCACATATTTTTTTAATGGCTTTATTCCAGCAAGCTTGCACAATGATTTAGTCTAAAGCAGCTTTTTTTTTAAATGTCGAAAGGTTGTCACATACAGTATCAGGTGGCATAATGAATCATCTTTTATGTTTTGAAGATGTTCTTGGATAGCAAATCAGTAGCTTTTGTCATGTTTTTTTTATACAAGTTTACTGCTGTAAATGTGTATGTTTTTTTTTTTGTTTTCCCATGGTTATACTGTACACATTTTATAGTTAATCATGGCTTGCCATGTTTTTTTTTTTTTTTTTTTTTTTTGCAATATGCTTTACCATAACTCTCAAAGTGCTGATTTTATTGCTTTCACTATGCTTTTTACACTTTGCTATGTTTTTACTATGGTTAACTCCGGTGGCCCTGAAGTGCAAAGCACAAAGCAAATAAAATGCTAGTGGCAGTCAAACAAAAAGTTAGCAACTTGTAAATTAAAATGTATCGACTTCTTGACATACAAAAAGTGAGCAGTATGCAAAGAAAAGGATAGCTACTTGCAAACAAATTCCAAAACAACATTGAAAACAGAAATGGAACACTTTAGTGGGCGGTTGCTAGATAGTGGAGGGAAAGGGATCACAGATCTGCGATTTGAGGAACATTCAGTCAACTACTGAGGTCCTGGAGAGCAAAGTCCTAATATTTTCAGACTAAACAGTTTTACACTCAGTCTCAACGCTGCTTCAGCTTTGCTAAAGTACTAGATTTTAATATTGTTTATAAAAATAAATTATATACTGTATATATATATATATATATATATATATATATATATATATATATATATATATATATATACTTTATATATATATATATATATATATATGCGGAACCATGAGTTAAAGTGTACAAATGGTACCATGAAAATATCCGACTGTATTTTAAAATTATTTTACAGAAAGTTGTATTTAAGTCAACTGTAAACATTTTGCATAACAAGCGGATCATTTTAAAAAGCAAAGCTAAAAGTAATGCTTTCCCTGGCCCATGTCTGCATTGTTGCAGCATTTTCAATCCTCAGTCTCACTGGATGAGAATGGTGGTTCGGACCAACAAATACAATTTACGTGGTGTTGCTAACATTAATGAAAGTAAAAGGGCCACGTGCAATAAATTCAAACAATGAGCTTTTGTAATGTAGAATTTTAAAAATACATCCTTCTACAAACTTGTAAAAGCACACATTTATACATCTACATTTTATAAAATATTACAAATAAATTGATCAGTCTCCAAATTTTCACTAATTAAATTACTCATCAGTGATTGCAGGAAAGTTATATTCATAACGCATAGCCCTACCTTTATTTGTTTGCTCCGGGATGCATCAGCATGTACTTTCTGTTATTTTTTTGAAAACGTATTGTTTTCAAAAAAGGGTCCATGACAATTCGTCCCATGACAATTTGTCCCATGGCAATTTGTCCCTGACAATGCACTCCCTGACAATTCACCCAGCAACAGTTTGTCTCTATGACAGTTTGTCCTCACGACAGTTTGCCCCTATTACTGGTGTGTATAATACAGTTTGTATATATTATATATATGTATAAATATATATATATAGTTATATATATATATATATATATATATATATATATATATATATATATATATATATATATATATGCCCATGTGTGTGTACTTTAAAACTGTTGACTATGTAACCACATAGTAATTGTTGATCGTTCACTTCAACAAGCTAGTGTTGTTGATGAGATTGTTTTTAGTGGTTCATCTGGAACAGTGGAGGGAAGGGGTGGCTTTACGAGTGTGGAATGATAAATTAAAAGTAAGCCTACCGCTGTGTTCACTGCATTTCTGCCACGCTGATTGCACTGAATAAAGCTGAATTCCCTTTTCCACTCCGCTTTATATTTACTACACCCTACTAGACTGTGGGGTGGATGTACTAAAGTGTTGCGGCTGTCGCAATAGTCACAAACCAGTTGCAAACGAGTTGGAAGTCTAAGGTGAAATGTACTAAGCAAGCATAATGTTGTTAAAAGTTTTTAGGGAATGCTTTGCGGCAGCAGGTTTTCTTTGCGGTTCAGCCTTAGATGAATATGTAATTATGGGTGTTCCTGCATAAGTTCACAAAAAGGGGGTGGAGATGAGGGTACTCAAATGATATGTACTAAAGCTGCTACCAATTGCGACACTTACAATTGCATCATTTTGTTAAGAACTTTTGAAAGCATGTTTTAAACAGTCGCAATTGTTGCTGGCATTTTCCAGTCCGTTGTTTCTTCTGTGTTGCCAGTTGTGCAGCCAAATACCTATTTTTCTAGGCTTGAAAACGTGTTTCTATATGACATTACTGGTTTCCCCAATGTGTTGGGAGAAATATACTGCACACATGTGCCGCTAACCCCTCCAGCTCATTCTGAACATCTAAATAGGAATAGGAAACACACTTATTCTATTAATGTGCATCAATGTGTACAATGCAACAGCATGAATTATTTTGTGTTATTTGGGGGTGAAGGTGGGGGCCCCACTACAGAATTTGATGGGATTAAACTGCCCTTCATTATTTATTTGAAAAAATGTTGCACTACTCTCGCAACAGATTTTTTATTTAGTATATTGCGTCTCCCTTTATTAACATATTGCCTCTTAGCACATACAACAAAATGTGTACTTTGCGAATTGTTGCAACAGAAATGGCTCATCTTAGTGCATCTACTCCTCAGGGTCTATTTCTCCTTCACTCGTGCTACCAAACTCAATTGCCTCCATATTTTATTCCTTATGACATGAAATAATAAATAGCCAATTAAAAAAAAAAAAATCACAGCAAATCGGTCAAATTTGCAATTTTGACCAATACTAAACATTATAATAAATTCTAGTTTCATGTTAAACATATATTATTTACACCTACCTGACCAGTAATTTCTATCCTTTTTAACTTCTTCTCTACTAAAGATTTTTACTATTTTATTTTTTGTTTCCACCCCCTACACACTACCAAGTTCATGCTCTCTTTCAACTTAATAACTGCTCTCCTCAGCTAGCTCAGTTACTGAGGTAGTAACTTATAATTGGAGTAACTAAGCAACTGACTGGGGATTGTAGGGGAAAGATTATTATAGGCTGCAGCAGTGCTTTGGTTTCATCTTGCAGTGCGCATGTTAATGTATATGCATGTTAACCCATCTACAGTAATTCACTGTTTTGCATTATGATTTATTTACAATGCTTACCTATCCTTTACCATGCTTGCACTGTGCTATGCTTTTATAAGGGTTGCAAGGTTTTGTGATAGTGTCCTTTATTAATGTATGCCAAGTTAGAAGTGGTTACTTAAAGTTTTTTAACTTTCATGTACTTTTCTCAAATAACTTTACTTACACATTTTTCCAAAAACTTGTGTTAAGATGACAAACACATAATTTACATGTGTGAATTTACACCATCTCATATGAAGGTGTAAATAATTCCAGAATATATTAAATGTGATTTATTTGTTTATATAAAGCATGATTTTAGTACTGTGGCTGACGTTTTGATAGATAACCATGAATTCCCTTCCAAAATTGATTAATATGAGGGCATGAAAAAGTATAAGTGTTCTAAAGATTCAGTATTAGATAAGCAAAATACACAAGGAATATTTTCAAAATGAAATATTTTATGAAGAAATTCACTGGGTGTATAGTAGCGCTATTAAATTGGGTTTCTTTAGCTTTTGGTGAAATTGGGCTGGTCAAATAGAAGGCTCTTGATGTTTTATGCCTTGACTGATCTATGATGTCATTCTTGTATTTTAAGTCATAGATATAGCCATATTTAGAGCATCACAAAGCCATTTGTTATTACAATTAATATTTAGAAAGTGTAAACCATTAATCAATAAGGATGGGCAAGTAAGGCTAACTTCGTGAGACTGCAGTAAGCCTATAATGATGAGTATTACCTTGGTAATGGCCTTAATCATTTTATTTAATTGTTTGTAATTGAGAGGTTGAATTTGTGTATGAAATCATTGTATGACCTATATACTCCCTGTGCATCCATAAATCTCTGACAAATATGACATTTTAATCGAACCATTCTTTTTCAAAATACAGATTTCTTGTTTATTTTGATCACTCTATTATTCCATAACATTGAGGTGTGAGGTGTGAAATTGTGAGAAAAGACTAATTTCCAATATAGCAATGCCTGTTTCCAGTAGCTTGATAATTTAATTGGAAGTCGTGCAGCATCTTAGTCATAACTAAGCAAACACTCCAAACCTCCCAATTCTCTGAGTAAATTATTTGAAATATGAAACCACATAGAATCACTATTGCTTAAACCCTTAAGGCCTTTTTCGCTTAAAGGTCCCGATGAAGGATTCAAAGTCAATGACTTTGAGCCCACCACGTGAATACGCTTTACTTGTTCTTGTGTAATGAGTTTTGTTATGCCATATACATTGAAAAATTCTAGAATTTATGCGCTTATTATTTTGGGGGGAAACATACGACTGAGATGGGTTTAATTTAGCAACCCCCTTTGTTTTTGGTAATAGAATACTTCCAAAGATGGATCAATCTCTTTGTAACCAAAAGTTATTATTGATATTCAACAATTCTCTATTTTTTGAGTTTTTAGTAATAGTAGTTCCTAGATACTTGTTTTTTTGATTGGAATAGAGTCAATACTGTCTATCACTATCTGAATAGGCTTAAGTTCACATTTTTTTTAAAGTTAAGACATAAGTCTGAAGCCTTAGAGAACACAATAATCTTGTCAACAACAGAAGACACTCGTGTGTAGTTTTTAAGAAAAATCACTGTGACTATTTTACCCAAGACATTTAGCCCATGTATGTCAGGGGAGTTTTTAATTAAAATTGCCAATAATGCAGCCACTATGAGTAAGAGAGGGAAGATTGGACAACCTTGTCTTATTCTTCTTGAAATTTCAAATCTGGGAGATGTTCCTAAACTCAAGGAAACAAAGATATTAATATCTGAGTACATGGGTTTTATTATATTTCTATATTTCTCACTGAATCCAAATGATTGTAGAGCTTTGAATAAAAATGTGTGTTCTAACATATCAAAGGCTTTAGAGAAATCAAGAAAATGAATAAATCCATTATCCACTTATGAAATCGTTATAATCCAGCATATCTAATTCTAAAAGTATGTGATTATGAATATACCTGACTTTCATGAAGGCTGATTGGGTTTCGCTGATAACTTTAGCAATACCTTTTTTTAACCTATTTGCGTAAACATGTACTAATAATTTATAATCAGTACATAATAATGTAATTGGAAGCCAATTATCCAAAATAAAGTGTTTTTACCAGGTTTAGGTAAGAGTCATGAGGCCTTGTTTCATAGTGCACGACAAAGAATTTAATTCAATGCATCACCGAAAGCCAAAACAAAAGTTCCCTAAGATCTGACAAAAAACATTTATAAAATTCAGTGGGTGTATATCAGTGCCTGTAACTCAAACTACAAAGCCCAGCCAATCGGATTAGATATCTTCTGAAATGGCAGGCTTAGATATTTCCAATTCCGCTTGTCATGGTTGCTGTGCTAGGTTGCTAGAGAAGCTACAGACCAGAGAGAGCTAGTTTTATCAAAACCAGATTCAGAAAGTAGTGGACATGGCCTGAACATGTAAAATTGTAAATAGTTGTCTTCAGTGTTCCACATGTAATGTTTTTATTTTGTTCAAAAAAAGTTGAGATTATGCTTGTTTGGTAAAAGTGTTAATAACACTGTTGTTTTTCACACAATTTGCTTCATTAGGATCAAAAAAAAAAAAAAAAAAAAAAAAAAAAAAAAAAAAAGTTCATTTCATATTGATACAGTGTTTTTGGGAGGGTTTACTGAGCCATCTATGATTTCAAAAAATATAGCAGTGACCAAACATGATTTTCTTGGAAAAGCTTTTTTTTTTTTTTTTTTTTTTTTTTTGTACATACATTCTCATCTCTACCACATATAGTATGCCTGATCCTGTTGCAACTTATATAATATGAAATGACACATTGTGGCCTTTCATTTGATATGTTACATGCATGCAGTACAAACTATCCAGTAGTTACACATACATAAATGAAAACAGTGAAAAACAGGCGGAAATGAGGCTGAATTTAAAGAGATATGTTATTAACATTTCCATCTACACTTTTCCAGAGCAAAAGGTAAGGTCAGGCACTTTGTAGATGGCTCATCTTCAACTTCATTCTGCTAGACAGAGGGTCTGACATTTGGTGGTAATAGTCACTAAATATTGTGCAATTGTTTCACCAATAGAAAGATTAAACCTAATATTAATTCATATCAGTACTGCTAGTGTCAAGGTGTGGTAACCTATTTCAACCTTGCAATTACAGGTATGAAAATATTTAGATGAATAAAATCCAATTGGCCCCAATACTATCTGCTTCAGTTTATAATTAGCAAGAGATCATGTAAGGTCATGGAACAATAAATCATGTACATGGTTAAGCAAGCGTCAACTCTGTTCATTAGCCATCGTTTTACTGTAATTTAAGTAGATTGGCAAAGTTTTCTGATAATCTAGGGGTTACGTGGCAGTGTGGGTTAATAATGCTTTAGCCTTTTCCCTCAGGAGGCCTGGACTCAAATCCATTATAGGTCACAAAAAATCAGACTGTTGCTACAGTCGGTTTCATTTACTATTAAGTATTTAATCTGGAACCAGGTACTGTTTTTTAGTTGTAGGCTCTGTTGTCTGATGTTTGCCACCAGTTCCTTGGCACCCAGCTGGTCACTTCTATCTTTAAAGTGATATAGAAAGACTGATACCAAGCTTCTTCCCTTATTAGATTTCTGAAGAGAGTCTTTAGTTTTTTACAGCACAAGCCTCAGCTGAATACATTTTCCAAAGTTCACAATGCAGTCCTCAGCAGTTCTTAAACTGGTAATAGTTATAAGGAAAATGTGATGCTAAACACGTGTCCTTTCTCTGAAGCAAAAAGCTATGCTGCATAATGTATAAACACACTCATATAAAACTTGAGTGAGTCGCTCGTTAAAATCTTGATCTGCCTTGAATTGCAAACTGCCATGCCATTATATTCCCAGCATGCTGAAATGTGAATAACCTCTGTCACTGCTTTCTATGCACCTTAAACAGAAGCTTTTTTAGGCAATGTTTGATGATTATTATTTACATCTTTTATGAGGACAACTACTTTAGATCACAAAGCAATATTTTTCTTCACCTTCATTTTATACAACAAAATGTTTTGACAAACTGATGGAGATTATATATCATCTACATCTTGCTAGGAGTATTCTTTGTCTGTTGAGGAGAATTCTCTGACTGTTGAACTAGCTTGAACAAATCGTGAAACTTTAACATGCATTTCTTTTAAAAGATGCCCCTGATTACATATTCAAAGAAAATATATACATTATATAATGCCTATATAAGCTGCTTCATATAAAAGTGAAGTGAATATAGTACACTATGACCTATCCCAGCAGGTTACACTGTGAAATTTCATCCATAAACCTTCTTTTTTTTGAACATCAAACAAATAGTTTTGCTTTAATGGCATTGAAGTAAAAACACAGGGCCGACACTGAAGTGCCAGTTCTCAGGGGCTAGATTGGGGTCATGTGGATGTGGCTATTTTTTTTCCTTTTTTATATATATATATATATATATCAATCACATCAAACCTAGAATGAAATTTAAGGTACATTTAGGCCAGCATTATTCAGTCTTGCCGGTGGGTTAAGTACTCTCAGTTGAGCTTTACCTGGTGTCAGCTCATCTTGTCTCTGATATATCTGTTCTCACTGATCATAGTCTTTTCTTTTTTGACAATGGTCTGCTGTCCTGTCAACCTGAAGTATCCTTGCAACTTGTCTTTCTAAATAACCATTACCAAGTAGGGCATGGAAAAAACTATACTCATCTGGTATGATAAAGTGCAACAGTACAAATAATTGTTAAAAATTAAAATGATGCACCAGTGTATTTTAAAATCAAATCAAATATATATATATATATATATATATATATATATATATATATATATATATATATATATATATACTCAAAATGCGCCATTAGAAATATTATCTAAATTATTTTGTCTACAACTGACGTCAAAAAGTGGAATATGCCCTTTTACACCAAGGGGAACAAACTTTTTAACGTATTCTCGAGAGTCGAAACTGTTAAAAGTTCTTATTGTTTGTCACCTTTTCCACCCTTGGGACAGCAATTTTACCCTATAAGCCTCAACTGACTCCATTCAATATTTGTATTATATAAACTTGGAATCGATCTTTATCAAACCAACATTATTGGTACCTATGGCATAATACTGTGATGGTCAAACATAAAAGAAATAGCAAATGAACTAATTAAAAGCATACTAGCAGTGTCGAAAGGGTACGAAAAAATAAAATGTATTTTCAGAAACAATCCAATCATATATGCATGCCTAAAAAAATTGATATATTTTTAAATGTTTAAGCCACTTAAAGTGTTTTGCTGTTGGACTCCTTGTGAATGTTTGAAGCAAGCAATAAAGCATTGTGGATGTCACATAGTGGTGTGCTTTTAACCAAGTTTTGGTTACAGATTTACCAATAAATGTAACCAACAGAACAACAAATAAACTTATGTTACATAAATTACATGCATCTTTTTTAAATTGGTCATGTTTACATTCAATAGAAAAACTGCATTTTAATCATGTGTATGCTGTATATTCGTCCATGCTACTGATAGAGAATTACGGTTACAATAAATCAGATTGCAAAAAACAAATGTTGCACAAGCAAGTGTTCACATGTGGAGGGTAATTGATCACTAAAGGTCAAAACTTGTTATTGCACTATTTAACCAGTTGAGTAAAGGCTTGCAAGTCTCAGGTGACATGATGTATAGCTGATGTGACATGCTTTCAAAATGTTCAGTTATGTTCAGTGAAGCTGCTGTTAAAGTGACAGGAACATGTAGACTATAAAATAAGCTGGAAATAAAATAAAACCATGATCTCCCAGCATCTAATCTTTAACTCTAGCTATTAAGTCTAAGTGCCTGTTTTAATAAAGACAATTGATCTAAATACACCTAATCATATGCCATTCATTTGTATGGGCTATGGAGGATTAAAGTTGAAGATAATTTGTATTATTAACTTCATGTTTTTGTGTCTTTTTGCTATTGTTGTTGTTGTTACTTTTTACATACTTAAGACTTCATAGCTAATTTTATCAGAAATGCCTTAAAACTATTACTCTATTCAGATGTAAGCATTTTATCTGGCAAACATTACAGGCTGTTTTAAGGATTGATGTCAGGAATATGCCTTAGTATCAAGTAACTCACTTAATTATTCAGAAGAAGAGAGGTCTCAGCATTAGGTAAAAAATTATGTTGCATAATTGAACACAAACTAAAACTGTAATGGCCCTAAGGTGGCACTTAGCAGCAATAAAACTTCTTTAAATGTTTTAAAGGCATGTAAGCAAGCTGTACATGGCTAATTCCTGATAGTAATCGATCATCTAACAATGCATAAGTACCCAACCTGCTGTAAACCATTGAACTTGCAGTACTATATATTTTACTATGTCACAAGAGCCCATTGTATACCATTTTAAAACATTTCTTGCACCCTTTGATCTTTTTGACGGATTAATTCTACAAATCTTCTCACTAAAAGTGGCTTTGCAGAGAGGGGGAGTGCAGGGCAGATTAACAAATCCACTGTTTGTGCTACAAATCCACAGAGAACTGTTGACTCATCAACAAAACCACGGTCGAAACAATTTAACAGAACATTGAATGCCATTTTATTACACAACAATCATTATAACAAATAGGTGATTATAATATTACACATTTCAAAGGTAACACTTAGAAAAGGGCTTGCCATTTCACATAGCTTTTGGGTTTCGTTTAACCATTGTTCTACAAGCTTTTACAGCCCACTTGTACTTCTCGAAAACCGATTTCTTTTAGGTTTCGGCAAAACAATCAACACATTTACTATCTATTCCTGGTTTACATCCCTTTGCTTTTAACATTTTTATTTTTCTAATGCCCCTTTGTATGTAGTGCATCTAAAACATAGTTCTCACTACTTTCTCCACTTACAACTTTTGTCTCTAAGTGGGATTTCAAACTCAGACTGAGTTAGAACAAAAACCAGGAGGGACACAGTCCTTCCAGGACCAGGGTTGCAGACTCCTGATCTATACAATATATTTAAACATTTATAAACTGTAGACCTTTTTACTTCACAGTTAGAAGTTCAATTTGGGGTCAAACTCAGACGTAAATTTCTGATTTTCTGTTCTTGATCTTGCACACAAAGTAAAAAGTTTCACCTGCTTATTACAGGAGTAGTGGTTAACATCTGTAGAGATGAGAAATACAAATGGAAATCAATGTAGATCAAAATCATTCTTCAGCCTGCTCCCTTCGAGGGAAAGATTGAGCTGATGGCTGCCTGTCGAAAATGCATTTATACAAAATTATTAATTTGCTTACATAAAGGCTTGGATAAAGCCATCTGGCAAAGAAATAATAAAAATAATACGGTAATACTAAAAATAAACTATATTAAGAAAACAAATGTTTTGGCACAAAGGCACTAGCCAAAAATATTGTATTTAACATCTTATTCTTACTGTAATTTTACCTTATATAGAAAAAACTACCAAGGACTACAGAAGATAACCGAATAAAGGAAATGCAAACTATTCATAGCATAATCCCAGGATTTGCTTCCAAAAGCCTGCAGAACAGGAAATGCCATTAAGATAACCAAGTTTGGGGGAGCTGCACAAAGTTCTTTGAAGAAAACTATCGTTTATAAAACAACCCTAATGGACTGCATTCTTGGAAGTTATCAACCTGACATCTAAAAACATAAATGGCCACTTGCCCCTAAGGAGTTTTATCAGTCACACTGCTAGCCTTCAAAAATTGCACATGCCTGTCTGTTGATACCTTACCTTAGCCCTGGTTAACTGTACTATAAAGTCTTGCAAACACACTGTGCAAACTCCATCTGTAAGCAAAGATAATGTAAGTAGTCCCTGACAGTGACCATGATGTTGTTGAGCATGTATTGCTTGTATTAATTGTGTTGTGTCAGTATCTGTCACAAGTTCAGGGACTTTTCTTGTGCTTTTCTTGTGAAATTCCAACAGCAATTCAGGCGGCCGGTTTTAACAATTTTAGTACGGTATTGTATGGAAAAAGCAGACGGGGGGGGGAGTAGATGAGGAAGGCGCGACAGCTATTTGATTAAAGGGGAAGTTAACGGCACTCAGCATTTTCTGTCTGATCATTTTATTTGCTAGATCCAATGGTAATGTGTTCACACACCTCTTTTTTGGTTTTATTTATTTATTTTCTATCTGTAAAATATGTGTGATGCAAAGCTCTCTTTGAATTCGAAGATGGCCTATTGGTAGGTGTCACGAGTTCTTACTATCAAAGCTGCTGATAGGCCCAACTTCCCCCGATGACCTCCTTGGTCCCACCTACCGCAGGGATAAAACCGTCACTCAGGGAAGGATCAACCTCTTTTCGCTTCCCAGTTTGGTAAGGTAAGACTATCTGTGTTGAATTGAGCACTCTTTTATTACTTAAAAGTGTTGCATTGAGCTTGCTGCTAGTTCCCTTGCACTGTGCTGAAAGCTGGCTTGCTGCTTTCATGGAATCAGTAGCTCCTAAGCTGTAGCCCTTTTTTCTTTTTCTAGTAACTGTACCTTCAGCACTGTGAGTTGACTGTCTGTGCAGTATTGATTTTAAAGGAGTGAGTGTGTGTCTTTCATCCTTTTTGCCTTGGGAGAGAGCTGTTACTCCACCGGGGCTAGGTCTTCGGGGCTGCCGGTCGGGGCCTTGTTGTTTGATTGTGCTGTGTGTCCTTGAGCCGGTTTGCACAAAGGACTAGCTGCAGCGCGGCTGCTTACAGCCTGAACCAGCCGCGTATTCTTCACCGGGGCCAGCCCCATTGCTGAGTTGAGAAATCTTTTACCAGCTGTGTTGGCCCACCACCACGTGTGTTACAATCAAACAGACAGTCTGCCCTCCCCCATCTGTAATGTATTATTACTGTATTATTGTGTATTACTGCTGTATTGCTGTCAATTGCCCCCTCTTTTGTACACTACGCGCTGCCCAGGCATGTGACCACGCGCTTAGGGTAGGCACCGTTACATAGCTGCCTCCAGTGTTTTTTAAGTACCGCAGTGCATGCTCAGCCCGTGCTACTTCGGTACCACAGCGCACACAGTGCTCATTGACACACATTACCCGGTACAGGCAGTGCGCCGACGCTGCATGGTACTTGGTGCATGGGGTGCACGCGGTATTCGATGCATGCAGTGCACACGGTGCCCGGCGCTGTACAGTACTTGGTGCATGTGATACTCTCAGTGCTCGGTGCACTTGATACGCACGGTACCCATTGCTCTGTGCTTAGTGCAATCGGTGCGCATGGTACTTGGTGCACGCGGTGTGCCCGGCGCTACACGGCACTCGGTGCACAGAGCATGCGGTATGCACAGCACGATACTCGGTTCACATGGTGTGCACTGTACCCAGAGCTGCACGGCACTCAGTGCACACGGTGCGCATTGTACCTGGAGCTGCACGGTACTCGGTGCACATAGTGCGCACGGTACTCAGTGCACGTGGTGTGCGCTGTACCCGTTGCTGCTCGGTACTCTGTGCATGTGGTGCACTTGGTACTTGGTGAATGCTGTCCGTTCGTGCATGGTGCAAGTGCACAGTACTCGGTGCACATGGTGCATACTTGGTGCCTCCAATACAGTGTAAGTAGTGCACATGCTATGTGGGGTTGTCAACGATGACAAGCAGGGCTGGGTTTCATGCCTGCGAGGCCTGTGGGACTAACGTTGATGCCCTAGCCCACTTATGGCCCAGAGCGCTCCATTCCACATTCCCGTCTCTGCCATTACTCCCAGCCTTTCTTGAAATGGTCCGGTCTGAGAAAGCGTCAGTTCTCCTAGTGGCCCCCAGGTGGCCCAGGAGAATCTGGTTCTCGACTCTGTGCCAGCTATTGAACGGCCTGCCTTGGGAGATTCCGCTTTGCCTGGATCTCCTCAGTCAGGCGAGAGGCATGCTTTGGCACCCGGAGCTGGGCAGGCTCCAGCTGTGGGTCTGGCTCCTGAAAGGGGCCGTTGGTCAGCCTTAGAGCTGTCGGACAAGGTTGTGGGTACCTTGCAGATGCTAGGGCGCATTCCACTAGGTTGTTATATGCCTATCAGTGGAAATATTTCTAGAATTGGTGCCAGAGTAATGGTCATGACCCAATCTCTTGTACCATGTCTGTCTTACAGTTTCTGCTTGAGGCTGGTGCCTCCATGGCTGAGATTTGTAATGCGGCTAGCTGGGCTACTCCACATACTTTTTCCAGGTTCTGTTGCCTTATTGTGATAGATCTTGCATTGCCTTCAGTGGGCACAAGGGTCCTTGAGGTCGCACATTCTCACTGCTGACCTGTGGTCAGGCAGGGCTGAGGCGTCCCTTGTGTGCTGCCGTTCTTCCCTCCCTCACGACGGCTCTGGTATTCTTTTTCCCATAAACAATGTTTGGTGGCCGCCTTCGAATTAAAAAGTAACGTTAGTTTACCTACCGTAAACCTGATTCCATGAAAGAGAAGATGGCCACCAACCACAAGGTTGCTTTGGTCGTCATCACGGTTTCGTCGTGAAAAGAGGTCAATCCTTCTCTGAGTGATGGTTTTATCCCCTCCGTAGGCGGGACCGAGGAGGTCATTGGGGGAATGGGGCCTATCGGCAGCTATGATAGTAAGAGCTCAGTGACACCTACCAATGGGCAGGCATATATCCCATAAATGACGTTTGGTGGCCATCTTCTCTTTCAGGGAACCAGGTTTACAGTAGGTAAACTAACATTTGCTGTTATGTCTTTATACTCAGAGTAAAGTGTTAAAAGTTTGTCAACATTTTTTGCCGGTGTGTATTTAAAAATGTCATTGTTAGTCAGATGTAGGCTGTAGTTGATGTGTGATCGCAAAGATTTATTTACTGTATATTATTAAAATATACATGTCATTTACATGTCAAAAAGTTGTCAATCTTTAATCAATTAAAATGTTTTAGTAATATATTCTAATGACATACAATCACAGTATTATTAGTATTGCTTATGTTATTTTGTCAGTAGGCCTAGCGGTAAGTATTACAGTTTACAAAGACTGAATGTTAGCATCCTAGTTTTAAAGAAAAATAAAAGACTAGAAGAACTAGACTATTTATTGCTAATGTATATTACAGCATTCTTGTATCTATCGTTATACTTTCAAATACGTCCAATCAACTTATTTATGTAAATTTATACTTACAAAATCCACTTCCTTAGCTACTGCTTACAGGTTAAATATAAAAAAACTTTGAGTTGCAATAACGTTTGTTAAACAGACATACAAATTACACTTACAAACTTAATTTTAAATTATTTATTTGTAGTTAATGTATATTACATCATTCTCTAATCTATCGTTATACTGTCAAATACGTCCAATCTACTTTTTTATGTAAATTTATATTTACAAAATCCATTTAAAAGTATTTATTTTGTGTTAATATATCCAATCTACTTATTCCCTGGGCTCGATCTACTAATTCCCCAGACATAGCACTAGTACAGTGACCTATGCATAAATCTTAGAAACAATGGAACCTCCCCTTTAAATTCTAGACTGCGATCCACTTTTTCCCCGGTCTACTTTTTCCCCAGGACAACAGTACGGCAGTTTTCTTCTGTTATCTTTAGTCAAACCAAGGCTTTGGGCTGAATTATACACATTATTTCTTTGTAACTGATGTTTTAATTGTTAGAAAGGTCAAATGAAAAGACATTGTCGTATGTTTAGTGTCTGTGGTCCATTACAGATTGATTTAGATAGGTTAAGTCAAACGTAGGATTGCCTCACCAACAGACTTTAGTTGAGTCTGATTAAATGTCAATAAATGTTCACATCATGAAGAGTCATGCAAGCTTTTCAAGATTAGCCTATTAAGTAGGTCATGCACTATTTATTATATTTATAAAAAAAAAAAATTGGAGAAAGAGCTTTTAGTCGAAGTGCCTATGAAACTTGTGCACTTGTGCATGACTTTGTGAGAGCATTAGGAAATTAATTCAAATGTGTTGTTCAGAAACAGTCCAATAATACATCTTACTAGCAATACATTGTTATAGAGATTATTAGCACAGTACATGTGCAAAACAGAAATCTGTTTGGCATCCAACCACAGGCTTTATTACGGAAAGTTACTAAAACTGTTACTTTACAGCCTATGGTAATAGAATATCTTTTTTCTGCCTGATTTAATGGTCGTGTTTACAGTGATACGTTTGACTTTTTTTACATGCTTATTTTGATTTCCACATCTGTTTAAAATAGTTGTTTACTTAACATTTTGGAATTGTGGAATGTTCAAGCGGGATTTGAAAAAAAAACATTATTTATTTGGGGGTCGGGCATTTAGCCAACTCAGTATTACATCCTCTCAAATTATGTCTGCAATCCTTTTTGATCTGGATGAAATAAATATCTGCCATTTCAGATTTTATAGCTCCAGTAAGTCTTGTAACATCAAACTGAGCGTTCTGATTTGGAGTGCTTCATAGCTTGCAAGAATTGAATATCTTCAATTTAGAAATCCTTATATTACTTAACCTGCAAAGCAGAAAAAAAATGAATGAGGATTGTTTAAATCTATAATTTTTTTCATACTGTGCAGACATCTAACCTTGAAAACTTTCTTGAACCAGTTAATGCCCTACACAGGATTAGAGAAAGGTTAAAAAAAAGACACTATTACATTCATACATTTTTAAACTAGATATTGTAGGTTTAAACCTGTTAGGAAAATGTATTTATTCATTTTACCCACCAGATTTTCTCCCCAATTTAAAATGTCTAATTATGTAATGTCACTGCATACAATTCCACAAACAGCTCAGGAGAACTAAAGGTCAGTGGGCAAACCTCGATCCCACAACCAAACCAATTTCCTCTTTACATTATAAAGCTAAACAACAGATGTCAGCGAGTTACAGGCCCCTTAAGGAAAAAAGCCAGCTTTGCTGTCCGGGCGCCTGGCCAATAGGGTCCAGTAGCGTGGTGAGGCGATACAGTCCATGCTGATTTTTTCTACCTAACCCGTGGGTGTATTGCTCCCTGTGGAAACCACAGCCAAGACTGTCAACTTGGCACAACCAGGACACAGACCTGCAGTCTCTTGGCTATATGACTCACCCTGCAAGTGGTTGTGCCTTTACTAAGTGAGCCCCTGAGGCACCCCTGCAACTTCATTGTTTTGATAAAACATACCTTACAAAAGTGTGTTACAAGAATACATGCATCTTTAACTCTAAATCAAATTAAAAACAAATACATAAATAGACCTGGTTTAAAGAGCAACATGGTATAGCTATGAAACATCCCAGGGATCTTAAATGATGTATTCTTCTTTTAATATTTATTTGTATATTATTATATGTCTTCCCTTGGTGCCTTTTTAAATCTCAATCTCAAACATGTCTTCTCTCCAAGATAAGTTGGTACACCAGAATGTACTATTAACCTTTCATTGGGCCCAGTGAATGTAAGAAATGCCACTGTGACAGGCTGGCGAGTAGATAGAGGCTGACTGCAGTTCAAAAAAATAATACTTTTATTCACAATTAAACACAAAATAAAAGGGCACAAGGGCAAAAACAAAGATATTCAAACACATATAACAAAGCAAAACTTACAAAATAAAGGTTTCCTGGCTGGGTGATGCCTTCACTGGACCAGAAGATTCACAAAAACACAAAACAGCAAACCAAAAAAATAACAACCACAACCACAACCACAACCACAACCACAACCACAACCACAACCACAACCACAACCACAACCACAACCACAACCACAACCACAACCACAACCACAACCACAACCACAACCACAACCACAACCACAACCATCCACTGCTTCCTCAGCTCCCTCCTCTCCCTAATGGGAAGCTGAGGTCTCCTTTTATGTCAGGTGGCTGAGTGCTGATTGATCGTTAATTACTCCAATCAACCCCAGCCACCTGAACACAATAAACCCAGGCAGGTAGGGGAATTTAACCCCATCCCTGCTGATCTATATAGGGCAGAGCTCTGCTGTGCCACAGCCACATGCTCTCTTCTTTGTGGTATTTGTTACTGATGTATTTCTTATACCTCTACCAAATAAAACACTCATACGCTTGTTTTATTTAACCTAGTTTAAAAACAAAATACATTGCCATTAATCTGTGTGCTTCCCAGTCAATTATTTATTTTTTTCTCAGTTTGAGTGTGTGTCTGCTTTGGGCAGTTCAGGAACTATTTAACTGAATACTTTATCATTTGTGTGCCCCCTGCACTCTTCAAGTATGGGTAATTATAATTAGTAGGCAGAAGAAAGCTGTGGCGTGTGTATACAGAATGCAGTTAAATATTTAATTATTAAACTACTACAGCAGGATCTGTAATATTCAGACGGGCAGTACATAAGGAAAAAAAAAAGGTTGTCTAATTATGTATTTTCCTGCTTATGTCATTTTACAGACCAAATTTGTACATATTTTTTCACTAGATCAAATATAAATGCATAAACAGACAAATTAAAAATAAATACATTTTTCTACCAGACATGAATTCTCAGAACACACACATTTTTTATCCACAGATCATTATCTAAAGATTATTTTACAAAGCTAGACCAAGCAACATTGGCCTATATAACATTAATATTTAGCACAAAATATTAACTACTGTAGTCTTTATGGAAAGCAACAAAAAATTAAGTTGTAAAAATCACTTTTTTTTTGTGGAGCTGGAAAATACTTTTTGTACAAGTATGTACAGAAAATAATTTTGACAGTTGAGAACAAATCCTTTCAGTAGTTACCTAAAATAAACCAGACGGTCGTTAATCTCCAGGCAAGACATTTGATTGGTATTGCTTTTTCCAGTTAGAGGAAAGTGTATTGTTAACATATCATATTAACAACTTCTCACAATTATCAATATGCACTTTTGTGCGCTGCAAAATTAGGCTGTGTCAAAATTAATATTTTATTTTTTATATTATTAAGGCATGGGTTGAATATAAGTGGTTTTACATTTTAAATAGTTTTTTTAATGATTTCCACTATAAATTTAGGTTTTGTTTCACAGTTAAAATGGGATGGGGTTCTCTAAAGTCTAGCTACATATTAAGAATGTACATGACAGACACACAGTGAGCTGAAGACTACCAGCATGAAACAGGCTTTGTTTGACACTGTTTTTCTGGTCCCTGAGAAACTGTTGTTGAACCATGATTGCTATGACCCATCAGATATATAGATATGTATTTCCTTATTCATTTTGTACGCTTTGAAACTCTCACAGTAGAAATACAGATTAAAATAGTACCTATATATGGCAAAGTGGATGTTTATATTTAGGATGACCCCACTGTTAAACTGTGACGTAGTGTGAAACTACGTTACCTAACCCTGACTGGTTATTAGCCGTATTACCACACTCTATTTCGAATTTGCCATTTGACATATATAGATTTCCATAAGCAGGATATTCAATGTGAAAATAATAATAATAATAATAATAATAATAATAATAATAATAATAATATAATAATAATAATAATAATAATAATGAATAATCTGTTCAGGTTTTAAGACAGTGAATATGTTTACATGTAGACCTATACCAATCTGGATTGCGAATTCCTATAACAGGCAAATTGAATATTCAGAATCCAGTTTTGAATCAGTTTGCTCGGAATAAAACTGATGGCCACCCACCATAGTTTCAGATATAATTGACAAACCTTTTCTGTAATTGGGGTTCAATCAATTTGAAAACTAAGGCCTTTTTGAAACAGGCTTCTAGACTAAATACTGATATCATGGAAACAGTGACATCGGTATTGGGATTCTGAATCCTCTGGATTCTGAATACTCGGTTCATCTAAACATAGACAATCAGTAAATTAGTAATCAGTATGAAAATAAAGAGAACATGAGACATACTGTACAGAAAATAACCAGTTAGAGTGAGTAAGTCTATGAAAAAAGAATACATTAGACCAAGTTGCTTATTTTTGTATTGTACATTGCTACGATATGTGCACCAGATTTGTTTTGCTTAGGAGAACAATTACAGCTTGAAGTAATATATCCCATTGATTTATCTTTCCAGAAAAAAAATATATATGTATGTATGTATGTGTGTGTATATATATATATATATATATATATATATATATATATATATATATATATATATATATATATATATATAGATATATATATATAGATATATATATATTTTTTTTTTTTAAATACACCCAAACTTTTTTGTGTCAGGTCCCAGTCATAATAGGCAATGTTTACAATGGCTTTTAGCAAGTCAGAACAGTACGTTATAATCCCATAATGCACTATGTTGTC
The DNA here is from genome assembly GCF_017654505.1 of Polyodon spathula. Classification (NCBI taxonomy): domain Eukaryota; kingdom Metazoa; phylum Chordata; class Actinopteri; order Acipenseriformes; family Polyodontidae; genus Polyodon; species Polyodon spathula. The sequence goes on along the minus strand of NC_054534.1, from coordinate 62,136,511 downwards.
ACGCACTTAATTTATTTGTTCTGAAGTGCATGATGAAAAGTGGAACGGCAGAGCTGTTCCTGGCCGTTTGGCAGATAAACAGCTCACCGCCCCAATCACAGCGTCATATGGTACGGTAGGGTCAATGCGAAAACGTCTTCATAAAACTGCAACAAGAACACACAGAAATATCCATTCAAAATCCCTTACTTGTCTTCAAGGTACAAAAACATGTTGTGTTGTGCTTGACAGGGTATTTATTTAAAATACTCTTGCACTTTTAATAATGTATATTTAAAGAATTACTGTTCCCTGGCATTACAAGGAACCTACTTGTGTTAAACATGTAATTATGTGCTGATCTACTGTTACCTTTATCTAATAACAAGTCATTATCATTTAAATACAGAAGAAATATACCGGTATGGTGTTGCCATGGTATTTCATTTTTGCTCATTTTGCATTTTGAGCAGGAACAACCAGCATCAAGAACTGTAATCATCCAGACATCGTCCTTATTAATTAACTTTAAATTGTTGTAATGTCTTACATTTATACATTATTACTGGAAGGAAAGCGTTAGCTGTGGGGTAATACAATAATGTACCCGAAAATGGTTAAACCTGGATTGTTTTCTTAACATTTGTTACGGTTTTGTAACAATGAATGGTTTACGCATACTGTACGTGTTTGTTCTGCCAATGCCTACTGTATATCTGCAGTATATTTAATAAAAGCCCATACAGACTAATGATGATGTCTCATTTCTAATCTTCCTCGCAAGCATACCTCTAGATGTTGGTTTCGGTAATGGGTAGGATTTTGTGCTTTTTTAAAAGATAACAGGTGCAGTGGTAAAATAGATGCCTTGTCAATTTCAGTGTTGCTCTGTTCTTTTAATTAGTTGCCCTTCATTATACCGCCCCCTCTTTATAACGTCACCCTTGCATACCGCCAGCTATTCTTGCTGAACAAATGTCACCAACATAAAAACAGTGCTGTTTTTACCCGTTATATCACCACCCCGCTGTCCGCCACCCGCCAACTTCACCAGCCAAGCAAACGTAAATATAAGCATTGTAGTTTCCCTCATTGTAGCGCCATGAACTAATCATGGCCAATTAAAACAGCAAAGTTATGCAGTTAACCTTTGACTCACTTTCCTAATTCATTGTTAACTGAACGTTCATACCAATGTCATCAACACTCATCAAAAGAAAAAGTACGGTAAGAAGTTTGCTTGTACACGTGCAAGTTTTGTACAGATGAAGGCTGACTTAAACTACAGCATCAGTTTTGTAAACAGAATCTTTTTTTTTCTTTTTGTTTAAAAAAAGTTTTGCCTATACATATTCAATGTTTTTTTTTTTTTTTTTTTTTTAACTTCTTAAAAAAGAATGCTGTTGAGCTGAAATTGCTTTGTGAAATAAATAGATGGCATCGTTCAATAGGGGATAGTATTGAGAAGGCTTACAGTTCAAATTACCAGCACAGGGAAAAAAATAAATAAATTGTACGCTTTGTTTTTCGAAATTGTTGTTTGGGTGATTTGACACTTAATAAGTGTTTATATATTTATTTATTTAAAGTATAAACTGTTCCTCAAAAGTAACCACGTATTTTTCATACAGATGGGAAAAGATGATAAAATGTCACTAGTAGACCTACTGTTGCGTTAAGAACTAGTACTGTAGTTTTAAAAAAGATTAATGTTTTATTAACATGGTCTGGAAATACTGTAATTGTATAACTGAAAAAACAAAGCATTTTAATTTATTGCAAATATAGAAGGTTGTGTGTGTGCGTGTGCGTGTGCGTGTGTGTTTTTACCTTCATTATAACGCCACCCTCACTTATTGCCAGTTTTTGCTCATGCCCTTACCAGGCGATATAAAGAGGGTTGACTGTATAAGCTTGAATCTTATATTTAATAATTATCAAAAAAGCAATGTTGTTTTCATTTGATATACAAGGTTACAAATTGCCTGTGTTAAAATTGTATGTATAAAAAAGACAGAGAGCGAGATAGATAAGCTTCAAACCACGTACTATGGGGTAGGCATTACCATTGACTGTACCAATACAGTGGCTTTACAAAACTGTAGATGAAAAATGTTTGTACAGGATTTTAAAGAACAGTACTAACCCTATGAAGCAATTATCCTTTAAGATGCTTAAAGGATTTTAAAAATATAATCATATACTGACAAGGATAAAAAATACATTGGTAATGAAAAAGTTGTATGTGGTCTTAAAGGATCTTTTTGATAGGCTTTAGTCTTTAAATATTATTATTATTATTATTATTATTATTATTATTATTATTATTATTATTATTATTATTATTATTTATTTAGTAGTCACAACCTGACCTTATTAAGGCTGATAATTTCTTAGAAGAAGAAAAATTTGTCACATAAAAGCAGAAACAAGTGTGGTTTGTGTAAATAAGTAAACAATATCACCAGTTCATGTTTGCTTAGGAAAAAAAACCTTCTGTGTCTCACTTCACTAGTGGCACCACCTGTTGTAAGACCGTATTGATAAACGAAACGAGAGGCAGCTGCAAGTAATAAGGCAGCTGCAACCGTTTACCTAGATATCATGCGGGATTACATATAGGGGCCAGGGTAACGCTGGTCTTTTCCTTCGTTTGGGTTAACGCTTGGAGAGAGAAGGAGCGAGAGAGGAGCTCTCGTTGTAAAGAGAATTGCGTGTTGTGTTTTGTTGTGTTTGTTTTGTAATTGTCTGCGTTTTGCACCACCAGACAGTTAACTCACCTATCCGGAGCTGTCGACCAGGGTCAGCACAATCCGGATCACCACTGCACGGAACCGTCACGAAATACAGTGTCTTCACCCACCACAAGCACGTCTGCACTCACCCAGGACTGGTGACCGTGTGTTCGTTTTTGTTCGGGACTGTGTCTGTATTATTGCTATCCCCGTGCTTTACACATTGTTGTGTATAGCCGGGGATTTATTATTTAACGGTCACCAGACCTGGATTATAAATAAAAGCACCTTTTCACTGGAAACTGTTGTCTGCCTGTCACTCCTGCATCGCATCACCGTTATACCTGTTCCCCTCCACTAGCCACTTTGCCACACGTGGTGTCAGAACACGGGACTATGGACCGCAACGCGCTGGCGGAGTTGCTGCAGGCACTGGAGACCAGACGGGATGCAGAGGAGAGACGGAGGGAGGAGCGCTATACGGCGCTCATTGAACGGGTAGGGCTGATCGTTGCTGCAGGAGCGACCCCTACCGGAACATCATTGATGTCGGCCCCGAAGGCACGGGCCATGAAAATGACGGCGGAGGATGATCCGGAGGCATTTTTGGTGGCGTTCGAGCGGCTGGCAACCGCGGCGGGATGGCCTCGGGAGTTCTGGGCAAGCCAGCTAGGACCTTGCCTGATCGGGGAAGCGCAGGCAGCTTACCAAGCCCTGAGCGACCAGTACGCCACTGACTATGACCTAGTCAAGCAGGCTATCCTCCGTCGTCTCAACATCACCGCGGAGACCCACCGGACGCGGTTCCGCGAGTACCGGAGAGCCCCGGAGACACGCCCCAGGGTGGTGGCACAGCGGTTGTGCGACCACATGGTCCATTGGCTGACCCCAGAGAAGAAGACCGCTCAACAAATGGGGGAAGCCATTGTGGTGGAACAATTCTGCCATGTGGTCGGCGCCGAAACTCAGGCGTGGGTACGGCGCCACAACCCTGACACCCTGGAGGAGGCGGTCAAATTGGCCGAAGATTTTGAGGACTCTTTGACGTCAGCCCGGGTCGGGATCCTGTCAGCCCCTGCCCTGCTCAGGAACCAACCTCTCCCTCCCTCTCCTCCAACACCACCACCATCACCCTCGGTCCCGGCACCCAGACCTCCCAGACCGCCGACCCCGTTGGGCCCCCTTGCCTCCCCCCCATGGAGACCGAGGATGGCCCCCAGCTGGGGTAGAGGTGTTGCCCCTGCCCCGTTGCCCTACCAGCAGCGGGACAGATATTTAACCTATGCCCCCTCTGTCCCTCCACTCTGTTTTAGGTGTAACCAGCCAGGACATAGGGCCAGGTCATGCCCCGCTGCTATGGAGTGTGACGTGGCTGCATGCAACTGGACACCTGGAACGGGTAAGCAGGGGGAAAACGGTTGGGAGGGGCCCTGTCTGATTGACGTGGTTTTAGGGAATGTGAAAACCCACGCGTTAGTGGACACAGGGTGTGAGCAGACCTTGATCAGGACAGCTCTCTTGGGCGGTATGTCGTGGCGGCCACAAGGTCAGGTGGCCATCTCCTGTATCCATGGAGACACGGCGGCATACCCCACCCTAAAAGTATATTTATCGGTAGGACCGATAAAACGTCACCTTGTAGTCGGGGTGGCGGAAAGGTTGCCGCACCCAGTTATTCTGGGCCGAGACTGGCCAAAATTCAAAGAATTGGTGCAAATAATGGCAGTCTCAGCCACACACGTAAACGTGGCAGAAAAAGGGAAAAAGGAACGGATTGGTGATGTGTTTCCTTTTCATCCTGAAATGTTTTCCCCTCTGTTCCGTCCTAGAAAAACAAATAAGGAGAGACGGACCGCGAAATGGGAGGGAGCGTCTTTGAGACAAGGCTGGGGTCTGGTGGGAGAGTGCTGTAATGGTAACAAACGCCAGTCGAAGGGAGTGGGAACGCAGTGCGACCGAGAGAGCGAGGTTACTGGGCCGACTAGGGCAGAGGTTATTCCAGCCCCTCTCAATATACCGGACCCGTGGTACTCAAGCGCGGACCTAGTGTGGGGCCAAAAGAACGACCCGTCACTGGTGCACGCTTGGGGGCAGGTCCGGTCCATTGAAGGTAAGGATGTTGATGGCGCTGGGCCGCTAGTATATCCACATTTCAGTATAAAGGGGCAATTACTATATAGGGTAAACCTAGCCGCGGGCACAGGACAGCCTGTAACACAATTATTGGTTCCCCCGTCTTGTCGGACCGAGGTCATGAGGCTGGCGCATGATATCCCTTTTGCGGGGCACCTCGGAGCCGAGAAGACGAGGGAGCGAATATTGGCTCGATTCTATTGGCTCGGTCTTCATACTGATGTGTCGAAATATGTAGCCACATGCCCAGACTGCCAGCGAGTAGCGCCAGGTCGAGTGCGCCCCGCTCCTTTGGTCCCACTGCCGATTATTTCCACTCCGTTCGAGCGCATTGCAATGGACATAATGGGCCCGTTGCTACCTTCTGACTCTGGGTATACGCATATATTAGTAGTGGTGGATTATGCAACGCGATACCCAGAGGCAGTTCCATTGAGGTCCACTAGTGCAGCTGCAATAGCCACCGAGTTAGCGCAGATTATGGCTAGAGTAGGGATCCCCAAGGAGATTTTGACGGATCACGGAACCAATTTTTTGTCCAATACGTTACAGCAGGTGTACAAAATATTAAAAATACGTCCCATCAGGACGTCCGTTTATCATCCACAATCGGACGGTTTGGTTGAACGTTTTAATCAGACCTTAAAGTCGATGCTGAGGCGATTTGTAACACAGGAGCAGAAACATTGGGCATCGCTTCTTCCCTACCTCCTTTTTGCGGTGAGAGAAGTGCCGCAGAGTTCAACGGGGTTCTCCCCCTTTGAGCTCCTGTACGGCCGGCAGCCTCGCGGCATTCTCGACCTGCTGAGGGAGGGGTGGGAGGAGCACAAAGGCTCGTCTAAAAATGTAGTGAAGTATGTGCTCCTACTACGAGATCGGCTGGATTTGGTCGGTCGTTTGGCCCAAGACAACCTCAGATCGGCTCAGCACCGACAACAGCAGCATTACAACAAAAATGCACGGATTCGAACCTTTCGACCAGGGGACAAGGTAATGCTGCTACTTCCCTCATCTGAATCGAAACTGTGTGCTAAATGGCAGGGGCCGTATGAGGTGATTCGGGCTATAGGGAAAGTAAATTATGAAATTAGACAGCCCGATCGCCGAAATGAACGTGAAATTTATCATGTCAATTTATTAAAGCCCTGGCAGGCAAGGGAGGTCTTATTTATAGCCCCAGGCAATATGGAGGATGATTTAGGTCCCTGTCCAGAGACCCCGAGCACAAGAGCGATTTCTATGGGGGAACAATTGGTTCCGGATCAGCAAAGAGAGCTGCGTAAGCTTATTGAGGAGTTCAGCGATGTTTTTTCTGACGTGCCCGGCAGGACAAACTTAGTTGAATATGACATTATCTCTCCACCAGGTGTCACAGTGCGAGAGAGACCGTACCGGATCCCGGAAAGTCGACGAAGTGGCGTTCGCAAAGAGGTATGTGATATGCTCGAGCTTGGGGTGATTGAGCCTTCCAGGAGCGAGTGGTGCAGTCCGATCGTCATAGTGGCTAAGAAAGACGGCACCAACCGCTTCTGTGTGGATTTCAGAAAGGTGAACGCTATTGCTAAGTTCGATGCATATCCCATGCCTCGGGTCGACGAACTTTTAGACAGACTGGGAAAAGCGAGGTTTATTTCCACTCTGGACCTGACGAAGGGATATTGGCAAATCCCTTTAACCCGCAGCTCCAGAGAGAAAACCGCATTTTCAACACCAGAAGGGCTGTTCCACTTTAAAACCATGCCGTTTGGGCTACATGGTGCGCCCGCTGCCTTTCAGAGACTGATGGACCAGGTTTTACGCCCACATCATGAATATGCAGCAGCGTATATTGATGACGTGGTGATATACAGCTCCACCTGGCGAGAGCATTTGGCTAGGGTTGCAGCCGTTCTTCAGTCTCTAAGGGCAGCCCGGCTGACAGCTAACTTGAGGAAATGTGCGTTTGCCAAAACAGAGACTCAATATTTGGGATTTTTAATGGGGAATGGAAGGGTGAGACCTGTAGTCACCAAAATCCAGGCTTTGGTTGATGCAGCGATCCCCAAAACCAAGACTCAGGTGAGGTCACTACTGGGCTTAGCCGGTTATTACCGCCGCTTCATCCCCGAGTACGCCACAGTGGTTAACCCGTTAGTCGACCTCACCAAAAAGAGTGCTCCAAATTTAATTAAATGGTCAGCTGAGTGTCAGGGAGCGTTTGATACTATTAAGCGTACACTTTGCCAGGCCCCCACTCTTATTACTCCAGATTTCACCAAGAGATTCATCCTCCACACCGACGCATCGGATGTAGGTTTGGGTGCAGTCTTGTCCCAAAAAGTAGCTGGAGTAGAGCACCCGATATTATACCTCAGTAAAAAAATGTTACCTCGGGAACGCAACTACTCCGTAGTCGAAAAAGAGTGTTTGGCCATTAAATGGGCTACTCACTCTTTACGATACTACCTGCTGGGACACTCATTCGATCTGGTCACAGACCACGCCCCACTCAAGTGGTTAAGCACAATGAAGGACAGCAATGCCCGGATAACTCGGTGGTATCTGGCATTGCAGCCCTTCATGTACCACATGGTACACCGTGCGGGGAAAGACCACCAAAATGCGGATTATTTTTCCCGGGAGGGGGGAGTAATGGGAAAGGTAGATTTAGCCGAGTGTTCCTTCGGCTCCACTCTGAGCGGTGGGATATGTGACGGAAAGATGAGTTCTGGTGATAAATCTTCCTCCCAACCTGTGAGGGCGCTAAAGAACGGGAGGAGAAGTATCTGGAAGGGCTGGCCTGACAGTTCGTTTCCGGGTCAGGGAAGTGGGTCAGCCTGGAAAGAAGCGCGACTCTGTTGTAAGACCGTATTGATTTGAAAGATAAACGAGAGGCAGCTGCAAGTAATAAGGCAGCTGCAACCGTTTATCTCGATATCATGCGGGATTACATATAGGGGCCAGGGTAACGCTGATCTTTTCCTTCGTTTGGGTTAACGCTTGGAGAGAGAAGGATCGAGAGAGGAGCTCTCGTTGTAAAGAGAAATTACGTGTTGTGTTTTGTTGTGTTTGTTTTGTAATTGTCTGCGTTTTGCACCACCAGACAGTTAACTCACCGGTCCGGAGCTGTCGACCAGGGTCAGCACAATCCGGATCCCCACTGCACGGAACCGTCACGAAATACAGTGTCTTCACCCACCACAAGCACGTCTGCACTCACCCAGGACTGGTGACCGTGTGTTCGTTTTGTTCGGGACTGTGTCTGTATTATTGCTATCCCCGTGCTTTACACATTGTTGTGTATAGCCGGGGATTTATTATTTAACGGTCACCAGACCTGGATTATAAATAAAAGCACCTTGTCACTGGAAACTGTTGTCTGCCTGTCACTCCTGCATCGCATCACCGTTATACCTGTTCCCCTCCACTAGCCACTTTGCCACAACCACCCAAAAAACTTCTTAGCATAAAGGTAACTACTGTATTACAGTTGACAGCATTCTTTGTTTTGGTCAGTTTGGGACTGCTGCCAAGCAGGATGACCTTTGTTTTTTTATTATTTGACAATTGTTTACTCTCCATTGGAGCCGAAAACATTGTCAGAATGTTGATGCAGTTTTGTGTTCACTCATGTATGGAACTATGTACTTCATTAATTTATTTTGTCTACAGTGCAGTAGCCTAGTGAGAAAAAAAATAATGTTTGGGGCCTTAAAAATCTTGCATACATCTTTTAATTATGGTATTGTATTGACCCAAGCTATGCATGTAAGGTATTCTTTCTGTAAGCATGTAAACTGAACAGCAGCAATGAATCAATGGGCAGGCATTTGTTTGAAGTAACTTAAAACATAATAAATGATCTAACATTTGGGATAAAACAGTACATACTGTAGTTTTTTACACAAGAGGAGAAAAGTTTGGTTTCTTTCAGTGCCATTTATTTTCACGCTCACACACAGTCCACAGCTCTGTCAGCAACAGAGGATACAAGACAGTGACACAGAACGCCAGGCACAGCCCCTTTTATACACTTAGCCCCGCCCCTGTATGTAAATCAGGGTGCAAAGCTTCCACACACATCCCATTGTTCCTGGGCCGCACACTTTGGACCACTGGCGACACACACAGACTGGACCAATCACATGGGAGACACAGAACACAACAAGCAGGGCTAGAATTATACATAGCAGTGGTGGGAATACAAAGAGGGAAACACAATCACAGCGGGTAAACACATGAGGAACAGTGGGTAATACAGGGAGAGAAACACAAACACACAGATTGCTACAATACACTCACTCCTAGCTACATTTGGCTATAATGTGATAAACTCTTTTTTTACAACTTTTCACTTAGTGTGCTTACTGTGTGATTATGAAATCTCTCTCTCTCTCTCTCTCTCTCTCTCTCTCTCTCTCTCTCTCTCTCTCTCTCTCTCTCTCTCTCTCTCTCTCTCTCTCTCTCTCTCTTTCTCTCTCTCTCTCTCTCTTTGAAACAACTAATCCAGTAATCTGAAACAACCAATCCTAATTAAACCTTGCTTACATTTTTCCAATAGTGTTACCTGTTTCAAATCAAGAGGAAAAAGACATTATTCCTTGAAAATATTGACAACTGCATCACATAACGAATGTTATGTTCTCACATGAGTACCAGCAGAAATGGTTTGATACTCACCAAAATGACAGTTCAAACAAGTGGGATGGCAGTGTCACAACAATCATTTCTGAATGTTTAAGTAGGAGTCCAGATTGTAGGCTATTATATTTTTTAACAAATCATCACATATTCTCTGTTTATTTCAATATTCCACTGCTCTGGGGATTCAAAAGCAAAAACCAAACACTTTTTCACCCCCTTCAGGATGGCTTAATAGAGATCCTTGCTATCATTGGCTGTTTCAAGTGCCCACTAAAAGAAAATCTTATGAACTGAAGTGGTTCCACTGATGCATTTTTTAATGAAACCATGAAGCAGCCAATGATGGCGCAGGGAGGGACTGTAGTTAAATTTGAACCCTCCCAGAGATCGTTGACAGAGTAGACAGGTATGGCTCACCTTGCAAGCGTGAGCACCATCACTGCCTTTATGAAAAAATGCTTTCCTGTTAAATGTATTGGAAGTCTGCATTTTTCTTTAATGTTTTGCATGTGTAACTGCGTACCAGTTATGTGTTAAATTAAGCGTCATTGAAATAACCTAAACCTGGTCATTTCACCTATCTCAGACCTGTAAAGACTCTCAAGAAAATAAAACCGCTGATCACACATTCAGATTGCACTGGGTATACTACATTCTGATAATCTGATATATACATTTTATTTACCTATAGTTTAAAGCCACTCTGTATGTATGTGCGTGGCTGTTTCTATATGATGAATGCATGTAATATACCGTTAGTTAATTAGTCATTATTACAGCAGTATCCCCTGGAATGTCAATTTGATTGACTGAGAGAGATTTTTCTATAGATAGTACTCATGGGACAGAAATGTGTGACATACCAGCCATTGTTTGGGAGAAAATCGATAAGACAGAGTAAAAGAGGTGGGAATACACATGTGTGCATTTACATTTGCTCATTAAAGAAGAATAGAAACTTGCACAATTAAAATGGAAAGCTATCAATCCAAATCAAGTATACAGGTAGGTTAACAAAGTTGAAAGCCCATACAAAACAGTTAATCTTTTGCTAATTAAATGGTCCAGTTTATGGCCTTTAATTGTGCTTATCACTATTGACTGACACAAATAATATTTATTATCGGTAACCAATTTGTCAAATTTCAGAAATGTGAAATAAGCTACAAAGTATGTTTTATCAGTATGTTTTAAGGTAAGTGGAAGAGCAGAAGTCCTGTTGTTGTAAAGAATGTGGGAATGTAAGGTTGGCAGGGATGGGGTTAAATCTGTCCCTTCCAACAACCACAGGTGTGGCCATTCCCTAATGAGGTAACTGAGTGCCAACTGGGGAGTGGCCACGTATTATAGGTATGAGCGGCTGGCAGAGTATTGTTTAAACTCGATTTTGAAGGCTATGTTTCCTCTGCCCTTTTAAAACGGATTGGGATGGCATTTCATATGCTCTGTGTGAGGAAGAATTTTTTTGTTCATGTTTCGCAAAAATTTAAGTTGCAGAATCGCGAAAAAATTAGTTTTGACATTTTGCGCTAAAATAACAAAAAAAAAAATTCTATGCGCATGTGTGGTTTATTTTTAGCTGACTTTAATAATTCTCTGTGGGTAATTTAATTTGAATTCCTTAGGTCACTTATGTCTTGTGGATCCTGACTAATATTACCAAATGTTTGAGGGCTTGTTTCCAAACACAAAAGTCACATAATAAATTGCTCACAAACAATTGTGAATTTGCAGCATTTGACTGATCATTTATGTTCAGAACCCTCCTTCCATGTGAACTGTGAAGCACAATACATAACAAGATAGTAGTAAGTTGTGCTTCTGAAAAGACGGCAGAAAAGATAGAGAATTGCTAATTTCTTTACTATTTAACACAATGGAGTGCTTTATAGTTCTGGAAGAATATCTAAGCATTATAAAAAGTAATAGTGCAGGATGTGTAACAAGAGTGTTTGTTACATGTGTGGGTATCCGTCTATAGATGGGAGACAGAGGTTGAAGCTAAAACGCTGCTCAGGCATCCAGGTTTTATTGATAAGAAGTTGAGGTGCAGTGGAAGGTGGCCGCCACTGGGGTACCAGCAATGGTAGTCCAAGGGTGCAAGGTCATACACAAACACAGTAGACTAAATACAAAAATACCAAACCAAACTGGGGAAAAAAAAACAATAAAAAAACAAAAGCTGTCCGAGCGCTGCTCCCATAATAAGGGAGGTCCCGCTCCAGGATCCTTTTCCTTAACACAACCTCAAATATACTTTTGTGAGATTAAAATCCCCTTCATGAATCCCCTTTTCTAAACACTGGAACCCCAATATAATGCACATGGTCCTTGGTCGTGCTCACGACCCCAGATAAACATACAGTGCTTGTGTATTTGGTTTGCTATCCTTGGATATCCCCACAATCATGAGCCTTCACGTTGGTACACAAAGAACTGAAAAGATTGGCTTTTTAACTCATTTTTAAAGGCATGTGGCTACAGTTAATTGATTGTCAGTTAGTCAATCAACACCTGGCCAAATGCTACACATGGATTTCAATTAGGCATGGAGGGAACTCTAACCTCCCAGCCCTGCCATATTTAACACAAACTTGTGTAATCCTAAAGTAAATTTATAGACATTTTTGGCAAGCATTAATGAATCATCTTTCCCTTCTAGAAGTATTTTAGATTTAGAGTGTTTGGTCAGTTAATATTAATAAGAGTCATGGTACACAACATTTCCCATTAATTAAGTGATTGGTGAGACTTAACAACTGAATTTGCATAATAATAATAATAATAATAATAAATAATAATAATAAATAATAATAATAATAATAATAATAATAATAATAATATAACACTGGGGAAAAAAAAACAATAAAAAAACAAAAGCTGTCCGAGCGCTGCTCCCATAATAAGGGAGGTCCCGCTCCAGGATCCTTTTCCTTAACACAACCTCAAATATACTTTTGTGAGATTAAAATCCCCTTCATGAATCCCCTTTTCTAAACACTGGAACCCCAATATAATGCACATGGTCCTTGGTCGTGCTCACGACCCCAGATAAACATACAGTGCTTGTGTATTTGGTTTGCTATCCTTGGATATCCCCACAATCATGAGCCTTCACGTTGGTACACAAAGAACTGAAAAGATTGGCTTTTTAACTCATTTTTAAAGGCATGTGGCTACAGTTAATTGATTGTCAGTTAGTCAATCAACACCTGGCCAAATGCTACACATGGATTTCAATTAGGCATGGAGGGAACTCTAACCTCCCAGCCCTGCCATAATTACTACAAACTTCACATTCAATATAATTTACTCCAGGTAGCAACAAATATAAATACATGTCTGACAACTGCAAATGAACCCACAGTTACAGCATCTGATGCATGTAGTGCAGAGGTGTCTGATGTTGGCTCTCTACTGTTTTTCAACTGTAAACACCTTGTATTTCTACTGTGAAGGTGTGGAATTATATAAATATGTGACAAAAATTCTATAGGTATTAAGTATTCATAAGAATATTTATTGATAACATGCCACTTTTTGTTTGTCCATTATATTGATACTACCTTATTGATTTTGTGCCATTAGCTGCTCCTTATAAATAAACATCAACGTGTAGAGATCAGACTTGTTATACTCTCTGGCAGGCTATGATGTACAGAGGTGTGCAGAGGCATAAATACACAACTTAGTAGTGGGCTACTGCATTTACATTAGCACAGGTTACAGAGGAAAAGACTTCACTGAATGGTGTGCATTTGAATTCCCCTTTTCCATGCACCTTAATCTTTCTAATTCGTTTTTAAATCATTACATCTGCCTCTCATTGTGGTTTAAGTACCTAGTCAACAGAGTGTACCGCTTACTATTCTGTAATGGACTGTTTACTCAGTAATGACAAGACTGTGTATTTATAGGATAGATACATATTGAACAGTGTTTGAATATTAAGATTATTATGTGAAATGAGTTCACAGATAGTACATTTGGGCTCCCAGCATGTGTACAGGGAAAACTTCAACTTTGTTGTAAAGACATAGGGGATTTGTAATGTTTATAGATTTGTATTGGACTCTACCATTCTTCCTCTTGTCAATGTTTTTTTTTTTCTGTTATTGTCAGGAAGTAACCACCAAATCAGTCTGCTGTTACACCGCAAAACTCTCTACAGAACAACCCACAAAGACTAGTTTAATTATTGTTGTTTTTCATCGAAAAGTGACAGTATGGGTATAGTCTTTTGGGCAAAACAAAAAGTAAAAAATAATTTCACACTTTCCCTTGTATTCTAATTACACTTCATTTTCAGGTTTTCAAATACAGTAATTGACATACCATTCCAAAATTGAAATCCTTTATCCGATCACAGAAATCAATGAGGAGAAATTCCATCGGCTAATTAAAAAGTAAGCATGTTTTGCCAACTAATTGCATATCATCAGGGGCCTGCCACCCCCAGACCCTCTAATCTTCTTTTTTTATTTTCAAAAATTTCAAATTTCAAATTACTTCGCAAATTGATGAAAGGCTAATTGTTTCTAAGTGGGAAAGAGGTACCAATAAATGACATACCCTGCTGTGTCTTACAAATTCTCACACACCCACAAAGAGGAAACAACAGGATATAGTATACCATTGTCCCATTACTACAGCAATGGTCCAACTTACCAGACCATTGTACTGTATATATGCAATACATGTATAAGGATTAGCTTTTGTCGTTCCAGTAATAAATATGTTTCTTTTTATTTATATAAAAATATTCAGAGTCAGAACTGAATTTGTGAATAATTTGGATAACATAATAGTTACAACATAGAGACCAGGTACCAGTGTTCATGTTTATGTTAGTTTCTTACATTCAAGGTAATAAAACAAAAGGCATTAAAATCCCAAACTTCTACCATCTGGGTTAATTAAATTGTTAAAATCAACTTTGCTGCCAGAAATCCCATTAGCTATGCAGGAAGAAACACTTTAATGCAATTAATGGCAATTAAAATTATATTTTTATGATGTCAATTACCAGCATTGTGAAGCTATAATTGCCTTTAAGGATTTCTTTTTCATACTTATCCTTGATAACAGTCCAATTGTTATGAAAAATGCCAAAAAACATTTCCCATATGAATACTGTTATTTTCACATTTTGAGATAAAATCAGTTTACACCCAAATATACCTGTTTTGAAATAATGGGCCCCATTTACATAACTCATGCTTAAATTGTGTATTCCTTTTCTTTTTCTTTCCTTTTTTTTTTTTTTTACTGAGCAGTGCTCCCCACCAATATTGTGAATCCTACAGCTTGCTGATTTAAAAAAAAAAAATCCTTAGAAAAGCCCCTAAGAGTAGATCTTTCACCTGTATTTTTTCATTCTTTTATATTTAAAATTGAATTTTGTAGCTTCATGTTTTGGTCTTTAAAACCTGTGTAGAATTGCCTATAGCAACTCTTGATAGTAGATGCTAGAATTGGAATATCTGTAAGCAACCCTGTCCCAAGTGGCTGCCAATGACTTCTCTAGAGGCCTCAACGATCACTTGGCTCAGTGATGTGAAATAGGCTATTTCCATTTTTCCCCATGCCTCCACCAGGATGCAATTGATCACCCAATCACGCAGAGGCTTTTCTGGGACTCAACTGGCACTTAGCAGCAGCAGGCCAGGAAAAAAAAAGCCACTTTCAACAAGCTGGATGTTAAAAAAAAAAAAAAAAAAAAAAAAAACTTTTATTTAACACCCGAGGAAATGAAACAACCTAAAAAAAGAGTTAACATCTTAAACTGCCAACTAAAACTATTTCAGAAATAAAAAAAAATAACTCATGGTGCTGTTTCTGTAAAACCCATTTCCTACCGTGCTACAGTCATTCTGCAATCCTACTGCTTCCTTGACTGACTTAATATAGTAAGTGTTTGTTCCTGCATGAGTTCTGTCATGATTGCACTACAATGACAGAATGATATTCAATCATACACCACCACGGGCAGA
This sequence comes from Polyodon spathula, assembly GCF_017654505.1. Lineage (NCBI taxonomy): Eukaryota > Metazoa > Chordata > Actinopteri > Acipenseriformes > Polyodontidae > Polyodon > Polyodon spathula. The sequence continues at coordinate 62,121,048 of NC_054534.1, read as the reverse complement.
AAGGTTTATAAAGTGCAATAACAGACAATGTCCATGAGGTAACATTATACTGTGCACTTAATAGGGTCACAAATGCTCAATGGCTTATCTGAACTATACACAGGGTCAGATTTTTGAAATGATCATATGAAATGTCCCAGTGACACATTAAAAGATGATATTTCAAATTTGAAAATGCAAAAGAACTGCTAAATTGACTATAAAGCATGATCACCCATATTGACAGAGAGGAACACAATTTCACTCCCAAGCATTTGTGCTGCATCTTGCCATCACCACAGGTTGCGGGCTCTGAAACTGACTTCCCCTTTAATAGTAATGTTGCTCCTTTATCTCTTATAAACAGATCCAATTAATAATATGTTTCATAACGGAATTTGCTCTTCAAAGGAAATTAGTTTTGCAGGAAAGACAAACCTGTGCACTGTTGAAAATCGCTCAGGTTAAGATGTTAATGAAGCCTACTTCCTCAATGTTTCAATCAAGGCACTAAGGGGTAGATATACTAAGATGAGCCAGTCGCAGCACAAAGATATGGCAATTTGCATTTCTGTTGCAACAATTTGCAAAGTATACATTTTGTCGTATGTACTAAGAGACAATATGTTAATAAAGGGAGACACAATATACTCATTTAAATATTTGTTACATCACCTTAGCAAGCTCTCTAGCATTGTGAGAGTAGTGCAACATTTTTTCAAATAAATAATGAAAGGCAGTTTAATCCCATCAAATTCTGTAGTGGGGCCCCCACACTCACACCCAAATAAAAAAAATTAAAAAAGTGTTTCTATCAAAAGCTTTTCATAATCATGCAGTAGCCCTTTGCTAAACCAAATATGTTTGTCCGACCATAAGGTGTCGATTTTAGAAAATATATATATTGATGCACAAAAGAAATGCAAAACTCAGGTCTAATGAATTTAATCAAATATTTTAAACATAGATATCAAACAAAATCACAGAAAATGTGGTCAAAAATACAGATCAAAGAATCATGATAAGTTTTCAGTATGGAACAGGACACACTGTCAAAAATGAAAATATTACGAAGTTAGTATTGGGTATGACCTCCCTGAGCATTAACACCATCCTGGCAGCATTGACGTATAGACCTGATCAGCCTCTGGATAGACTTCTGTGAAATGTTCCACTTCTCTTCCTGTGCAGCTGCAGCCAACTGGCAAAAGTTGGCTTGTCGTGGTTGTCTCCTGTGGATGGCACTGGCAATTTAGTCCCACAGATGTTCTGTTGGGACAGGACAAAAAGCAGCTACAGCAAGACCCTGAGATTGTTTTTATGAAGTCATGCAATTGTAATCCTAGCACTGTGTGGTCTTGCATTGTCCTGCTGGAAAATCGATACTTCCGGATTGGCTTGCAGGAACAGAAAAATTGTTGCCTCAGGGACTTCGTCACTGTAGCAGTAAGGTTGCTCTCAATCTGCACCAAAGGCTTTCTTTTGTTAAAGGAGATTCCTCCCCACATCATCACACTTCCACCGCCCCACCAGTTGGCTTGAACAACACAACAGTCAGCATAACGCTCATCTCAACATCTCCACACGTGTTGTCTTCCGTCAGGTCAGTCAAGGGCAAAACAGCATTCATCAGTGAATAAAACACTCCACCATTCTCTCTGCTGCCACCTCAGATGTTCTCTGTGCCACAGAAGATGGCGATTTCATCTCTCAGCTGTCAACATGTTACCCCTGAACAGCCTCTGAGTATGCAAATCATTTTCATGCAGACCGCAAGCTTCTGTCATTCTGCTGGTGCACAGGTTATTTCTTCCTGCAATTTCTTGTGCTGTAGCCACTGCAGTCTGAAAACAATTACTCAGATGGATCAGTTGGATGTGATGGTCCTGGGCACTGGAAAACAGATTAGATAAGAATACGATACCTACAGAAGAAATATAAAAAAAAAAAATCAGCATAGTTTTAACAAATAGTTATTTTTGCATTTAGAAATAGAAGTTAGAAACAGAATGATGGCACAGCAAAAGGCTCAAAATGAGGTATGCATTTTGCAAGCATGTATATGGGCAAATGGGAGGAAATGTTATTAACAAATTATATCCACCTTGACATTTTGGTGGATTTAAGGTGGACAAAATCTGAAAATGGATTCTTAGACACCTTGGTTAAACTTGATCAAGGATCTGTTAACACAGATCTTTACTCAAAACCTACTGATATGCATCAGTACCTACATACTGTATGTCATCTTCACATCCTATCTATACTAAAAGAGCCATTCCTATAGGACTGGGTATAAGGATAAGAATGATCTGTTCTGATGAAAATGACTACAAAAAACAGAGAAAGGAATTTTAAGTTTTAAGAAAAGAGGATGTAAAGAAAAAATTATTGAGAAAGAATTGAGAAATGTTGACAAACTCAATAGGAATGAACTGCTTGATTATAAGAAAAGAGAAAAGGGAATTAAGAGAGTACCATTAATAATTACATATTCTAAATTATTACCCAATATTTCAAAAATAGTTTGGAAGCATGTATGTATACTTCATAATTTACTTGCTGTATCAGCTATATTTAAACAAAATATATAAAGTTGTATTTACTATCCAAACTTGCCTCACTTATTTTCTTGACTGATTCATATATTAATATGTACTGCAGACTCAGCCATAGTGGAAAATTAAATGCCCCTCTGGAAGACTATTGTTACCTCCAGGGTGCAGTACCCTCAGCCTGTGGCTCAGGGCATTATAGCCCCCTGTCAGTAACTTTAGTCTTCCTTCAGGTCAATAATCTTCTACTACAGCCTCCTCTTCAGTCCATATATATATATATATATATATATATATATATATATATATATATATTAAACAAGAGGCATTTGAGAGGACCTTAGTCACACTTACATTAATAATTTAAAACATGCACTAGAGAGAAGTAATTTGTTACTGTTGTTTGTTTCTAAATGAAAAGAAAAATAATGAAATCACATCACATTATGAATACATGTTAAATGTATCATTTGAAATAGAGTCAGTTCTTTAAAAACATCATGTAACAATGTCATATATAATGGGCAGGTAATTGCCACATTTTCTCAAGAAACATTTTTTAATTTTTGGTATTTACAATTGGAGTTTTAAAACATGAGTCATGAGAGTTCTGTTTTGGGCAGCAGCCCGAGAAATTGAAACTCAACAAACATGATGACAACTCTCAAATGACAGATGAGGTTATGAAATAAATAATAATGATTACAATAATAGTCACAATTATCAGTGTCCTTTTTAAGTGGCACAGACAAATCTGTAAAATTCATGGATCACTTATATCTTTCAGGTCAATAGTAGTTGTGTCGTACAAGGTACAGCCAAGTTACAAGGTCAAGGATACCCTAAATATTGTATTGAAAGACATGCATAATGGTATTACCGAAAGCATTTTGAGAGCACAGAGACATTTACTGGTTATGAGTCACAAAACCATAAAAAATAATTACCCACATTATTTGGGATATTATTAAAATTTAAATGAATTTACTAACATGCAATCTTGTTCTTTGTTGTTAAAAGTTTGCTTGAATAAACCAGAGTCCAGATTGTTACTGACATTACTTATGTGCATCTAGTTTTAGATACCCCAAAATAAATTAGAATCCCACATGTTGTTCTCTACCATATGTTCTTTGAATTCATTACACTTACTGTGCAGCTGAAGGCCAATAACTAACCTCCCTCTTAAACAGAGTACGTCAGCATCATTACCTCTGCAAAGCAAAACAAAACGCAACATGCACTGGTAGATTTTTTGAGGATCCTGGAATGTAATTTGAAAGCCAACACTAGCAAACCTTATGATTAAGTAACTTTAGCTCAGCATAATCAATAACATGAATATATCTGAGAGTGGATTAGATTCTGATACCATTGCAAGTTTTTACACAATACAATTGATTTCTATTTCCTAAATGTGAACATAGACATATAGTAGTTAGGTGCGCAGTTGGTGAGGTATTGATTTTATTTTCCTCATATTTAGTCACTGATGTTCAAGGTTGACAAGAGCAACTGTGTCCCACAAACACAAATATCAGTCACTGTACTTGTCATGTGGCACTGTTAAAAATAAACAAATGGCCAATGTGATGTATTCACTTTTTTTTTTTTTTTTTTTTTTTTTTTTTACCTCAGAGTGATTACAAGTACAAATTCTTGTTTGGTTTGAGCAAAATGTACTTAGAAATAGAATTCTGTATTTATTATGATGTATTCAGGTACATTGGAACATCATTCGCAGTAAAGGTAAGTTCCAAAAGTAAAATAGCTAAGTTATATGCTCTGGTAGCTTTTAGATAGGGTTTCTTAGCTTGATAGTTTAGTAGTGTTTCATGACACTGCTTGAGAGGTTTTCCATTCTATTATTGAACTGCTTCCATTTTTGCTTAAACCTAGATCTTACCTTAAATATATAAAACCGTGCCATTAACGGTAGGGGAAATAAACACAATATAAGGAGTTGTATCCAGTGTTATTTTTTTTCTGTATGTTTTATCGCTCTTCATCAGTTAAAACTTAAACAATCATATTCAGTACAAGATTCGCATCTGTGTCATACATTTTCATATTCCACATCTACTGTTCTAGCACACATTACTGAATACATACTGTACCAGTTCAGTTATTTATTTGATGTGATACGATTAAGAAAGGACAAGTGGATTTGCATTTAATAATGTACATTAATCTCCTGGAAGTGAATTTACTCTTGAATATGATTTCCATAAGCCAAAAGCCAAGACAGAAAGCAATCAATTCTTTACAGCAGTACACTTAAATGTGGCTGAAATTATTGACTTTGTGCTGTATGAAATGTAACTAAATACTTTTCTAAACACAGCACATTCATAAAAACAGCCATCCCAAAGCAGGTTCATTCCACTTTCAACCAATTAGTAAATCAAAAAACAGTACATTTGGTAAGAAAATAATCCAGGTCAAAAGGATGAAGCTGTGTTTCTCAATGTTTCATGGCATGGAGGCTTTTTGTAACCAAAGTTTAAAAAAATATAAATATTGACCAGTGTATATGAGTGTTTCTAATGTGTTTACATATGTGAGAGTCCTATTTTAACCATTGAAAGCAGTATTTAGTTATGCGACAGGAGCAATATCTGTGCAGGAACAGATTGGTTTGTGCTTGTGTACTGGATCCCTCTTCGGCTTACTCGGAGCTTCCCTTAAGGAGTTGAGGCTGGTGCTGCTGGATGTCCAAGGTTGGGACTCAATCTTTGCTTGCCCCCAAATAAGACTATGGATCTACACCACCAATGGGAGGGAGATCATTATTATTATTATTATTATTATTATTATTATTATTATTATTATTATTATTATTATAATATCTCTCACTGGTCACTCCTACCCCCTCCAACACATCCATGGTTACAACTGTATAAACCCCCATATATTTACAGCACAGCAAACGTAGCGGTGCAGCTAAAGTGTAAAAACATTTTTTTTTTGTTTATATGTAGTTATATTTAGTGACACAAATAAAGAGTGGTAATAGTGGTAATGTGCTTCCAACTGTCTAACACAATACTGAATCTCTTTTGTAGTCTACTTTATCTTCTGAATTATTATGAATTGCTTACTTGAAAATACATGAAAAAACTAATTTCTGAACAGTGTGAAGAAAAGAAAACTGCATTAACAGTAAATATCATTTTACATTATGGTAGCGTTCAACAAGCCACCAGCACTGCAGAGTTCTCATTTTCATTTTCATCTGTACAGAACTCTTCGCTCCAAGGTCAACAAATATTCTAGTATTGATTCAAATAATCTTATTCAATATGCTACACTGAGTGATATAAAATGAAGCCTATGGGGGAAAATATCTATTTTATTCTGTCAATGTAAAAGTTTAATCTTTTTTTGTGTGATTCCCTTAAACTTTACTCTCCAGGGTAACCATTTTAATTGACTAAAGATCAGTGACACTGACTAGCATTACATTTTGAGTCTATAATGCAGCTGCAATATAAAGCACAAACCATATTTTTTGTCTGATGGATCAGACGATTACAATGCAAAGTATGAGATAAGCTGAGTGCTTATTAACGTTAAAGAGATGTGTATCCAGCAAGGTTTGTCGACTCCTGGAGAATTTGCCAGTACGTTTGAGTTTAATAGGCTCGATTTTCACAGTTCCTTTACCTTCTCCTGATTAATGACTTGTTTCTTCTTTTATGTACAATTAAATAAAAAGTTCCCATGGAGAAAGGGGTTTTTAATTATGAAATAACAGTGGGCAAGAATAATTCAATTTATACCTACAAAATTGTTTTATCGCTTTGCCAAAATCATTTTTTTCCCTCATAATTCAAGTAAAGGAGCTGTTTTGAATCCACACTGTGAAAAAAGAAAATCTTTAAAGAGTTATTACTCATTCAACCCTGAGTTGGCATGGTGTCAGAATATCACTGGCTGTACTATTGAGTTTGTTAGACTGGGATTTGGCTTCTCCTAACAGCAAAATGTTCCACTTTTATTTTCTTATGTTTTGTTTTTCGTAGTATGATTGTGATGCTGTAAATTAAATTATAACATTCTATGCATGAGTACAGCTGGGGATTCCCACAGCCTGCAGCTGCCAGCCAAAGCAATCATATAATTTATTTTTGGGAATGTTGCTCCTAGAGATACAAGAAAAGAAAGTGTTTTGCAAAAAAATAACTTCCCAGCAAAACGACTGCACCCACACAGTATTACTGCTAAATACAAAAGTAAAAAAATAAGATTTATTCATTTATTAAACATACATTCTGTTGGACTTGGTTCATCTAGCATAGCATTTAGTAACAATTTTGAATGAGCAATAGACTTTTTAGAAAAGGTTTAAGAAAGAGAGGGCTTTATTTACAAAACCATGAACTACTGAAATATGAAAATGAAAACGAACTATTTTTACAGAACTAGCTGGTGAGCTCTTAAAATAGCCACACCATTTTTAATCATCATTAAGCCTTTCCAGTCCGATGTCGGACCCTCTCCGACATCATTAAAAAGATGTAAAGCACAGGTCTCTAGTCGTTTTTTCCCCCGGAAAAAGCCAAGAAAACCTTTCACTGGCCAAGTAAGAGTGATAGGAGCCAAATGAAGCCGAAAAAAAAGGGCATATCTGATAGCCCCAGAGATAACACGGACATAAACAAGGAGATAGCTGCTTCTGTATCCAGCGCTCAAAGAATAACACAGACATTTGCAGAGCTTTTTGAGATGTTATAGTAATAAAATAATGACTTAGATCATGTTATTGAGAAGTTTGGTGATAAAACACGTGATCAGGAGAGGATTTATGAGTATGCTCGTCTATAAAGAGGTATGTGAAAAATACAGCAAACAATTCAGTGCTTTTTAAACCTATTTTACTCTGGAAAAAAAAAAATTTAAACAGCTTGTGTAAAATAAATAGTGCGTGTGAAAATAAATTGGACCTGACATGCCTGACAAGTGCTGAATAAATGGACCACTAAGGGTTAACAGGTATTTTATATAACGAGTTTCCATTTCAGTCAATAAAAAACACAGTATAAATACAATATCACTGGCAAGGTTATTTGAAGAGCTTCAAATAGCATTTTATTCATTTGTTCCACATTTTAATTCTTATTGAGTCTAATGTTCTAAGAACTAAGTGATTATAATTTCTCTCTGTATCGGTCTATACCTGGATTTGAACCAGATTTGAGTTAATCTGGAGAATTCCAGCTACCTAACAGTGAACAAATGTCCATGCCATTTAAACCACAAGACAATCTGACCTTTCAGCTGCTGGCCCAATCTACTCTATATAACTGAAGGGGTGTCGGCCATACCAACCAAGTTAAAAAACAATGTTGCAATGTGATTTGAGTTGAATATTTAGTCTGTCCAATCCTAGGCAATTAGACAAGCTCACAGAAAGGTATAAACAGATCTAATAAAAAATTACAGAAAAATAACTCAATATTGGATCAAAAGAACCCAGAACCACTCGACATAATTGTAAACATCATACAAATTCAAGGGAAAGGGAAAAAATAAACTGTATTAACTGTATTAACTAATGTATTGTAAATGTAATGTAAATTAGTTTTTCTAGCTGTGAATAAAGAGGACATATCAATACATAACCAAGATTACTTTGTTGCTAGGTAATACAAATGGGATAATGCCAGTAAAAGTCTCATCTTCATTTCGGGTCCCTGATCTCTGATGATTCATCTAGTTCAGTCATTATGTGTAACATAATTATAACGATCTGCCCTGGTCAACACAGCTTGTTCATTGTCTGCATTCAGTGTTTGCTTTATTGATTGACGTCTTTCAGATATCAAAATCCTCTACAGCTGTTGTTCACCGCAAGTTCAGCATTTCTCTACAGTGATGGCTGCCACTCCTTAAAGTGATTGTTAAAAAATTAAAATAACATTTTTGCTGTATCATGTTTCTGTAGAAAGTGCACATTCGAGATTGAACAGATTTATGAAAGTTTTTTGTTAGCTACAAGCAGTTTAAGTACAAATTACATTTCCTGTTGGGTGTTACAGTATATGATACTGATGCCCTGACAAGTCTGCATCCTCTATCTAACTACACTTTTATACTATGTTTAATATTTGCTTATACCAGTACCCATTTTGCAACTAACAAACAATGAATATAATAAACAGTCAATCAAGTTCAAAGTAACCTTAATCTGTTCTTTATTATGACTGGCAGAGATATATAGAAACTTCCTGTTATTGACTTGCCTCTAACTTACAGATACTATCAACAAGTTTTCTTTTTGGAAAGCTGTGACAAAGAATGAATCTTGGCTATAAATTTCCCCTCCTGACCTGTGAGGGTGCTGTGTAAAGGGAACAGTGTGCCCTGGACTGGATGGTTTAGCAATTCATTCCAGGGAAAGGTGGAAGTCGACCATCTAGAAAGGGGGCGGAGCCACAGTACACCAAGTCATCACCCCAGATGGGAGACAATGTGGCAATAGTAGATTGGAGGAAAAGCGATTGCACTCGCAAACCAAGGGGGTGTGGCTGAAGGTACAAACGTGGATGTAGTAAAGCGAACTGCTCCTTTGTTATGGTTGCGAGAAAACCGCCCGAACACTGTAGAATAACTGTTAGTGTCTCGTGTTTATTTGTTTGTCGTTCTAATTGTACTCGTTTGTTCTTGTTAGACGGCTAACACATACCGGGAGCTGCCGCTAAAAGCCAGCACCAACCCGGACAGCACTTCACTACTGTTTGCTAATAAATTGTACTTCAGCACATTAGCACTCACTCTGGACTTGTGATAGTGTGTGTGTCTTTCTGTGTGTTTATTATTTTGGGACTGAACCCCGCGGTTTCACTGTGCAGTACACATTTCTGTGTGTTGCCAGGGATTATTATTTATGGTCGCCAAACAACCCGAATTATAAAAACAAATAAAGGGTTGTTTTGAGTATGATCTTTGTTGTCTGTTTAAGCATTGCATCACATCTTCACCTGCACACTGCAAACCACTTTACCACAAAATCCCAGGCAAGTTAAGAAAATTTGTTTGAGAGACTACCGGGTCGAAGTTAAAGTTACTGGTAAAACGTGGACATTTCAGTTGATGTACTTTCAGGGAAGTTCAGTAAGTGGGAAGATTGCTTATATATTCCTGCAAACTGTCTTGCCTTCATAGTCTCATGATGTTCCTAAAAGTTCCTAGTAAAATGTCCACACCTGTTTCTTAGGTTCTTATCAGTTGTAGCTAAGCAAAAGCTAAACTGAAAGATGGGCTCAATCGTATTTATTTAGGGTGAGGAAACAAAAATGGTTGTACATAAATGGTTCCATAATACATTACATAAGCATGTAAAGTACTTAGAAGAGTATGACAGCTGATGCGGAGCATTTTGACAGGACTGTGTAATGTCGTGCCACACCACATTTACACAGGATGCTGGGGTTAAAATGATAACTCTCCACTAGCTATGTATCTGGCAGTGAGAACAGTGAATTGCTGCCTGCCATTTAAATTATCTTTAGAAACCATTTTATGATGAGTAGGTTTGCAAAGTGAGCTACATAGTGATCTTTGTAAATTAGAAGTTAATTTTAACCTATGACTGTAATCTAAATGACACCTTGGTCACTGTTCCAATGGTGTCTGTGAATTTAGATTTTTAAATATATTTGATTAAGCTTTATATGAATACAAGGGGTTGAGGGGAAATGTTTTCTTGTTTAAGTTTAAAAGCGTCATGATTACTTGGGTCTATGTTAAATGAGGCAATACTGTATCAGGACAGTTCATGTGAAATATGTGTTTTCAAATCAACTAAGGTAACGCTGCGTTATGCTATGGCTTTAGAAGGATTTCTGGAGATTTATTATAATGGTATCTCAATGGTATCTTTTGAACTTTTTTTTTGCACAGGATATAGTTGTGCTAAACTTTTGCTATACCCTTGTAGGTAACGAGTTATGCTCGTACACTGAATTTACACCTTGGTGAATCACACAGATTGTACATTAAATTCTGTACCATTAAGTTGCTTATTTTGTGGTACAGCTGGAAAATAGGCACTGGTATCTTTTAGAGGAATATGCAAAATCTAGCCAATTAAAATCCATGCAAGAAAAAATTATGCAAGCAAAGAAAATTCCACTCACTTTCTCTAATTTGACTGTCTCCATTAGCAGACTCTTAAACATTCTAATGCTAGACCCTAAACCTCTGCTGTGCCTCCCTTGAACTAGACTTAATGGCTTAAAGCATCTCTGGTCCTTATTTTAATATAAGAGCTACTATTAAGTTTAAAAGGAATTAAAATAACTGATAATTCACAAATGAGGCCATGATTGGGTCTGGACAGGCTGATACATACAATACTATATTTGAAGTGACTGCCAAGTAGCTGGTAAAAGGAAAAAATCATATTGATGAACTCAGACAGGTGATGTTTATCAGACCTTTTTTGAAGTACGTAAATGAATATGGTTCACTATAAAGGATCATTGTAGGAAGACCCTTTTTCACACAGTGACTGTTCCATTGGTGATTGCTATATATTAAATGCACATATAACACCAAATCTATAGCTAAAATGAAAATCCTTTGAGAAAATAAAGCGAAGAGAAGTCTAGAGAGAAGATCGTGTTTTTGTGTGCAACCTTCGATACACAATGTCAGTTTCAATGTATTGGTTTGTCTGTCTGTCTGTCTATATAAATATAGATAGACAGATAGAAGTATATTTAGCACACACACACACACACACACACACACACACACACACACACACACACACATATATATATATATATATATATATATATATATATATATATATATATATATATATATATATATATATATATTATATATTAAAAGATATTTATAATTAAATAAGAAATATAAAAATATTCGTTTCTCACTAAGTACAATGGGCCTTGGCTTCTTAGAGTGCGGCCAACCGTTACAAGAATCCGATGGTCGCTTTGCCTCTGGGCAAAAGTTGCTGAAGTGGTCTATTCCTCTAGATAAATGTCCACCTTCAAGGCCACTGTATCCCTTAAATATTTACTATCTCTACTGCCTACAGGGGTGATAGTCAGCCTGAGACTGAGGCCAATCAAAATGGACAGATCTGATGTAATCACATTCAGACACAGACGAGATAGACACATTACTTATAAGACATTAAGGGAAAAATCTACTATATACTGTAAAAGAATACATCTACTGTTTACAGTCTTTATCCCTTTCCGTGTGGGTTAATAACAGGGCACATATGTGGGTGCTGTGATTACTGCACCATGAAAGTTGCACACAGAGATTGTTATGTATAGTATGTTTGTTTGTGTTTTTTACAATTCCTTCATGTGTTTTTGTTTAATTTAAGAAAGCCTAATTCCATGCATTCTGAGTCATTACTGCAGTGTTATGGAACTGTTTTTGACAGAAAATTCTCATAAACTGATTGTAGAAACCTGCAGGCGCTCATCCAGATACATCCCCAAGTTAATGTAGTGAATCAAGCTATAAAGGGCAATTACCTATGTCATCTTGCAGGATTGTTGCTAACAAGCTAAAAAATTTAAGGAAAACCTTGAAAGAGATGTCAGGTAAGAAGGACTTTCTTGTGAAAGTGCATGTCCAAAAGTAGAGCATGTGATTAAAATGTACCCAAATGAAGAGAATGTTGTAATTACATTAACAAGCTATGCAAACAAACATTTTAAGGTCTTTGGTACCAGAGGACATTAACCCTAATTAGCACACAAATGAAAGTTCCCTATAAGATTATTGCTGCCCTTGTTTGGTGTGAAAATTTAAAGTTCTAGAAAGCAATAATGTTGCAAACTTACAATGTTAAAGAAAATACCATTAGATATTACAGTGATTAAATGATTGTTCCCCTTCAATTCAAAGACCACCACCAACATTACTTTTGGGATATGCCTGCCACAGGTCAGGTACTCACTGAGCATTTTATGTCAGAGCTGCCGATAGGCCCCTCCGAGGGGTGACGTCCTCGGTCCCGCCTAACGAGGAATTAAACAATCAACCAGCAGAGGCTGTTTCCTCTTTTGCCTCTCACCTATGGTAAGGTAAGCTTCTGTGTTACTAAACCTGAGTGTGTTTTAAAAGAGCTCCTCTGAGTTGACTGCAGTTCCCTTGCATTCGTGCCGAGAGCTGGCTTTGCCACTTTTGTGGAATCAGCAGATGTATTTTTGAGTTTCTTTCTTGCTTCTTTCTTTCACGGCCTGCTTCGCTTGCATTGCAGGTTGTCTGTACTATGACTTTCTGCCATATATGAGTGACTGCCTGTGCAGTATTTGTCTTTTCAGCCTACACTCTTAAAGAGAACACCTTTCCTCTGCTGGGGCTCGGCTTTGCCAGCTGCTGTTCGCTCAGCTTTGACAGAATAAAAATAAATATTATGTTGTTGTGTGTCCACTTGTGTGTTGACCCTGTCACACAACCCCGTTTGCCTGTGTTTGTGCTGTGTTCCTTTTTCTCTTTGCAGTTAAAAAAAAAAAAAAAGATAACAGCCAGTCAACCGTGCACTTCCTCCACCAGAGCTGTGTTTCTGCCGCTGTCTTGGCCCGTCCACCTCGTTGCGTAGGGCCTTAACTGTACTGACCTCTCGCCCGCCATGGCTTTCTTCAGCTTGTCTATCTCCCCTAGTGTATGCTGCTCGCTGACTACACATGGTTAGGGTAGGCACCGTTGCATTAGCTGCCCCCGTTGCTTCCTTGTACACTCAGCCTTTGGTATGCATGGTGCTCGGTGGTACTTCGGTGCCTCAGTGTGTGTAGCGCCACGGTGCATTTGGCACACACGGTGCTCAGTGCGCATGGTACTTAGTGTGCACGGTACTCAGTAGGCACAATGTCTAGTACCTCGGTGTACATAGCGCCCTCTGTGCTCGGTACACTCAGTGCACGTGGTGCTCAGTGCCTTCTGCCTGTAGACGGTGCTCCACTCTGCTGTAGGCTACACGCTGCCCCGGTTGTGTGACTGCATGTAGTCCAGGCTAGACACCATTGTCCAGTTACTGTGATAGAGCCTGTGTGAAAGAGTGCTAGCTCTCAGTCTCTCTCTCTCTCTCTCTCTCTCTTTCTATTGCTGGAAGCTGGCTTGCCACGTCCCTGGAATCAGAAACTCCAACTCTGTGAACTCAGCTAAAACACTACACAACTGCACTGCGTTTAATCTTTTTCTTTTCAACAGCCAACACTGCTTTGCGATTTTTACACTTTTTCTTCATTTCTAACACGCTGCAGCTCCTTGAGCCTGTGCTCCACTCAGATATATGCTAAGCGCTGCCCCATGGTGTGACTGCACATGGTCCAGAACCAGGTTATAGCCGCGCTGCACCCTGGTGCAGCACCATGCGCTACCCTGTACTGCTGTTCTGATTGCCCTCCGCAGCCACTCAAGCCTGTGTATCCACCCCAGTGTATGCTATGCACTACCCCTGGTTGTGTTGACTACACACGGTTAAGGCTAGGCACCTGTCGGTGCCCTCAGTGCCTCAGAGTCTTGGTGCCACTGCACTTCGATGCCCTCAGTGCTTAGACACTCCGTGCCTCGTTGCTTCAGCTCCCCAGCATGTCAATAACACCTGCACCCGGTGCCCTGATTCTTCGGTGCACCAGTACTGTATTCTACCTCACTCAGTGTCTTTGATGCTTCTGCTCCGTTGGTGCCTGAGTGTTTCAATACACAGGTGTACTCCCTCCAGTGTTTAGACAATGCCCTCTGGGCCATAGAGACATCAAGAATAGCTAAATTCCTCGCTTGCTAACAGCCGGGCCTACCCGCAATGACGGGAGAGAGCCGGACATGGGATTCTAACACAGCGATCTCAGAGGCAGTTCCAACGCCGCCCCAGGCAGTCCCCACAATGGACTCAGCCCCAGCAGGGTCCCTGAAGGCTTGCGGCTCAGGTGCACTTACGGCAATACAGCAATAATGAAGGAGCATCTGTCGAGGCTGGGTCTCACCGTCAATAATGCCAAAAGCCATTTCATTCTGGTGCAAAGTACGGTTTACCTGGGACTCTGGCTGGCCTCCTAGCAGAGTGGCTGCCATTCAAAATTTCCTATCCCTGATTCAAGAGGGGGCGATAGTACTTTTGGTGTTGTGTCAAAAGTTGCTGAGTCTGATGGTCGCGGCTTCATCAGCCCTCTAGCTGGGGTTACTCTATATGCGCCTGCTTCAAGCATGGCTCAATGCCTTCCGGATACATCCCAAACGCATCACACACTGTCGGCTGACCATGTCTCGTGTATGCTGGGAAGCCCTGCGCTGGTGGAGACGAGCCTCTCCCATGAGCAAAAGTGTAAGGATGGAAGTAATTCACTGCTGTCAGGTCGCATCCAACAGGTTGGGGTGCAGTCTGGGTCGGCAGAGGAGTCCCCAGGTCCTGGTCAGTCTGTTGGACATCCCTGCATATAAATGCGCTGGAGTTGCTAGCGATTCATCGCTCCTTTACGCGTTCCCGCCAATAATGTTGCTCCCGGCCTTACTAGAGAAGGTCCGGTTAGAGAAGGCGACAGTTCTCCTAGTGGCCCCCCGGTGGCCCAGGAGAATCTAGTTTTATACCCTGTGCCAGCCCTGGGAGATCCCGATTTGCCCGGATCGCCTCAGTCAAGCAAAAGGCACTCTTTGGCACCCGAACAGGACTGCTGGTCAGCCCTAAAGCTATCTGACGTGGTCAGGGGCATATTGTAGAACACTAGGGCAGGTTCCATTAGGTTGATATATGCCTACAAGTGGAGATACTTTCAGAACTGGTGTCCTGCAAGAACTGTTGGATGCCAGTAGGTCACACTACTTTGAAAGTGTATCTAGCGTTCATTTCTGCGTGTCATGCCCCTGATTCTGTATCTTCAGGTGCACATTTCTTGGCGACCCATTTTCTCAATGGTGCCCGGCGATTACGCCCTCCACGGAGGGATGTTTTCCCCATGTGGAGCCTTAATATTGTGCTGGAGGCTCTCACAAAGCTCCTGTTTGAGCCCATACATGCCATACAGTTGAAAAATCTGTCTATGAAGACAGCCTTCCTCTTAGTGCACAGCTCCTGTATGCATATTTGGGATGATGGGAACAGGGTGTCACCACATACAAACCCTGCTTTCCTTCCTAAGGTGATCACACCCTTCCAGATGAACCAGTCTGTAGAACTGGAGTCTTTCCATCCACTTCTGTTTTCTTTGGAAGAGGATAGGAGATGAACTCCCTTTGCTTGGTGCAAGCATTAAAGTGGTGTGTGGATAGGACAAGAGTTCTGTATCATTTTGACCAGCTCTTTGTCTGTCATGGTATATGGACCTAGGACAGGCCCTCTTGAAGCAGAGACTGTCACACTGGATTATGGCCACAGTCTCAGCTGCATATGATAATGCTGGCTTGCCCCCACCTAGGCGGGTAGCCGTGCACTCTACCAGAGGGTTGGCTACAACTTGGGCCCTCTTCAGAGGGGCCTCGCTATTCGATATTTATACTGTGGCTAGCTGGGCTATGCCGCATACTTTGTCCAGGTTCTACAGCTTTAACGTGGTAGATCCTTCCCTGCCTTTGTTAAGCACAAGGGTCCTTGAGGTTGCACGCTTGCATCACTAACACTAGGGTTTTGCGGTTCTGATGCTTCCCACGTCTGCTGCCGTTCCTTCTCCCTCGCAACTGCTCTGGTATACTTTCACAAAAGTAATGTCAGTGGTCGTCTTGGAATTGAAAGGCAACGTTAGGTTTGTAACCGTAACCCTGGTTCCCCTGAAAGAGAAGATGACCACCAACTAGAAAGGATGCATCAGTCGTTCTCATGGGCTCGATGCAAAATTGAAGATGATCTCTGCGGGTTTAATCACTCGATAGGCGGGTGGGGCCTATCGGCAGCTCTGACATAAAATGCTCAGTAAATACCTGGCCTGTGGTAGGCATATCCCAAAAGTAATGTTGGTGGTCATCTTCTCTTTCAGGGAACCAGGGTTACGGCAATTAAGATAATGTTTCTTTTCAAGGACAAAATGTCAGCCGTCAATTGCTGTAAGTAATATTTTATCATTTTATCAACTTTATTCTTTTATTCCAACCATGGACCAAAAAACAAGCCATGGGTTTCTAACTAGTATTTATCTCCATTGTATGTGCTTACAAAAGGATGTGATATGGTTACAGGAGGAACATTTGATATTTTATGAACCACAATAAATAAAATAAATGAAAAACTTGAGAGACAGCATTCATCGAGAAATGGAAATAAAAGGCCACGATTTAGATTGTGAAAAGACGGAATATTACTGGTAGCATTGAACTTGTGATGTTGTAAGCCTGAGGCAGAATAGCAGCCAGAAGAAAGAAGTAATGTAAGCACCCTTTATACAGAGCAGCAGCAGCAAGCTGCTGTAAATTAGCTTCCAATGCTCTAGTCAACCATTGAGGAGTAGGTGAAATTACCCAAAAAGTTGCTGCTTTGCTGTGTTAAAATAAACATGAATGTCCAACTCAATATTTCATGTAAATTTTTTCACGGGTTTTCTGAAAAAACCCAACTGACATCTTTACTCACTTTCAAAAGAGAGGCTTTTATTTTCCCAATTGTAAAAATACTCAACATGAGTGCCCTGGTACTTGCAAATCTTAGTTAAATTATAATCAAGATGTGACAGTTAATCAATGAGAATTAAAATGTATTGTTAACATTAGCCACAGAAATTACAGAGTCTAGACAAGAAGTGACAAATCGAAGAGCATAAACCCATGGAGTAGTTTACTTACAATGATTTATTAAGATTACATTTATAATTATATTGACTAAAGTACTTATATTCCCTGCACTTAATATTAGACTAATATTGCAGATGAGTGTTAACATTGGTCAAGTTAACTGTTTTGTGCCTGCTAGTTGATAAAGTTATATTAATATTATTTAATAATTTATTAATTACTATTTGAGTTCAATTGAAAATGATTTCTATATGCAAATTATTATTAACTAATGTGCTATGTCATCAATCTTTAATGGCTTGCATAATGTATATATCTTATAATTACAAAGGTCATTCCATAGAATTGAATAAGCTGTACCCCATGGAATCACCTTTTTATATCACTACTTATAAATGTTTACTACAGAATTTTTACTGTGTGTTTCCCATGGCTATACTATGAATTTACTGCAGTTTGCCATGTTTATTAATATGCTTTACCATACCTCATTATTCTTTACAATTCTTACCTAAGCTTTACCATGCTTTAACTATGCTTTATTATACTTTAGTGTGCTTTTACAGCAGTAAACTTTTATAAGGGACCTATCTATTTTAATTTCCATTTTTAGATTTCTAATTCTAATTATGTACTGGGTAATCATACACCATAAGCCCCTTTGACAATGGTACTTCTACCCGGGTCTGGACCAGGGTTCTGGCTACCCGATCACAATCATGCGTAGTGTAAAACCATGTACCTCAAGATGTGGATTGACACGCTTTGACCCGGATTGAGCAAGACAAAATGCAGACGAAACAACAAACAGCCACGCCTGCATGAAAGTTTCACTTCCACAAGGAACGTTTTTGTTTATTCTCTTTAGCCATATTTTTGTTGCTTGAAACACAAGGGGATGAAGAAACATTTGCTCTAGTCAACATTTGGGCTGACGGTTCAATCCACAGAAGCTTGGATGGAAGCGTTTGTAACAAGCTGCTTTCGGAGCATTGATACACATATTGTTTACTTTCGTCTGTCACCCAGGTCAACCCCACTTTATCAAAAGCAGTGTGAAATTACATAGCCGACCCACGTGACACCGAGTCCTGACCTGGGTAGGTTCCGACCCAGTGTGAAAGGGGTTATAGATAGAAATGTCATAAATATTGGTTGCTTTGGTAGTGTGTGCCCATGGAGTAAAATATGTTATTCTACAGGATGTTATGATATAGAATTCCCTAATGGAAAGCCCAAATCAATCTCAATAATATTGGCTGGCTGAAATTATACATTAATATTTTTTCTTTAGTTCTAAACAAAAATCATGTAGTTCTAAACTTCAAAAATATATACTGTATTATATGTTGCATATTATATACAATTTGTTAGAATTAATTGATAACAACAAATGTTATTCCAGGATCTTGTACAATGTCATAAGTAGCATTCTAAATTGATAAAGAAGCCATCTGCTGGATGCTATGTCAATAATCTACAAAGAAAAACTATTTAGTGCAGGGTGATTAAAAAAGAATAATAATAACCTTTGAAAACCATGAACGTTGCTGCAGCTCTGAAAACAGGCCAACCTAAAAATCCATCTGTGTCTATTTAGTAAAATTAAACGGTCCACTGTGTCAAAAGCTTTTGATAAATCATTAAATATACATTAAACCTACAGTAGATGTTCATACTTCCCTTGTACCAGGTGTTTTAAATATGTCATTATTTACTTTAGGTGTTGCATTAATAGTACTGAGACAATCACAAAAGCAGATGTACTGCTATTGGTGTTCAGATTAAGGGTTAGATGATTATTAACCAATGGTTTAATTAAGATGTAAAAGCTATGTGAGTTGTCATTGACCTTGTTGACATACTATGGTAGAGTTGAAAACATGATTGATCTTGATTCATGGACATTTTTTCTTGGTTTCATCTAATGTACTATCAGAAAAGCAAAGTTATACTTCGCATACATGTTAAAATTGATTTGTAGACTTCTATTGACTGAATAGATTCACTGTCCATGTTTGGTAAGAAAAGATTATACAGACCATTCTAAATTCGTTTAACTGTGTCGTTGTCAGTGAGGCTTTGTGATCCCTGTAGAGTAGACTGTTAACTACAATACCGTACTTGTTTTCCAGAACGTTTCATGTCATGTCAAGTCATTTCAAAAGTACAGTCAAATAAAAACAACTACAGAGCTCTAGATTAAAAATTACATGTGTTCCCAAATTGTGGGCTGAGTTAATACATTAGCCTTTCGTCTATATAAGTTTGGGTTTGAATCATGCTTTGGTCCTCTTGTAGGCAAACAGGTTGTCCACATTATGAAAACGCCACAGGATAACATGAACACAGAAAGTTTTTTTCTCAATAATGTTATAGTACATTTCTGGCTGTTGTCAATTTGAATGTTGGAAAACAAGTTACAGGTATATGGACAATGCAGCTAGATAAAATAGCATATAGTTTAAAGCTCTTGTCAACTTTTACTGTAATAAAACCACATTTTGCTAATAAAGGATGTGTTCAATTACAACTCAATAAAACTATGGTAAAATATCTGTACAGACAATAACATGCATATCTAAATGGTTTATCATGTCTTTATTACAATTTATTCTGATATGTCTATAGATGTGTTGCTAAGCGTCGTATTCGGTAATAAGGAATGAATACTATTATGAACGCTGATGCTGTCAAAATTAATTTTCCTTAATAGTCCATGAAACACCTTCATATTAATTTGGATTTGAACTAAACAAAGATTACCTTTATTACAGTTAGAGATCTCAGAATGTTTTGTTTTCATTTGTTATTTTCCCAAATTATACTACAAGCTGTGTAACTTTGATTTATATTCAGTAAAAGATTTATGCAAAAATGCCATCGACAGATCATTGATAGTCTATCCTTCATGTTTATAGTAGTTCACCAGTCATGGGGTTTAGAAAAGAACAATTACATTACTCACAATTAACATGTAGCACATGTTGCGAAGCAAGTTTCCTAAATTCATGTTTGCTTGTGCATTGTTCTTAATGTTGCAGCATGTGCATTTATGGCAAACTAGTTTGGCCAATGGGACATTTTACATATAATGACACATTACACAAATACAACCTATAATGCTTTCCCCCTAGTCTCTTGGTAAATGTATGTTTCATTCCTTCAAAGGATTATGATATCATTCAATAGTTAGTCATCTAGATGATGTTGTTGCTAGTTGTTCACTTGCAAAAAAAGCAATTTACACCACTGCAAATTAAAGTACTTTGGGACTTTACATGTATTTACACTTAAATACATTTTTCCCAATGTTTTGTGAAAGGAAGACAAACTGTTAATGTAACTGGGTGAATAATAAACCCTTTGGAGTATTTCGGGGGTTCTTAAATTAACCTTCTGGGTTAACGGTTATTTCACTTTAGCAAAGAAAAAAACGGCAAATTGCATTTTGGTGTACAATAAATATCCCCTTACTATGTATACACAAGAGTGGTGAACATAGACAGGCAAGCTGGTGGAATGGCCCATACGCAAACAAGCTGTAATGCACTGCAAACCTGCGTGGCTCCAGGTATCCATCATTTCTCTGTTTTAACAGCAGAAATGTTAGTGGGGGTCAAAGGTCTTTTTGGAAAGCATTATCAAATAATATAAGCTAACATTCATGTTTAATGTATGAAGGTATACATATATTGTAAGAAAGGACAACCATAGGGGCATTACCTAATAGCAACAAATGTGCAGTGACACAAAAATGATCAAGGGGTATTTATTATGATTTGAACTGCATACAGCAATAAACAGGAAACTTAACACTTACAGACTTATTTTGCAAAAAGTACAAAGGCAAAGGCTAATTGAATTTTCTGAAACAATTAAAGCAGATTTAATATAACTAAAAGAGGAATTACTCAGAACAATAGTCAAATCTATTTCCTGCAGTAGTTATAGCATTAAAAAGTGTTTTTTATCCATTAAGAAAATGTGTCTTTGCCCTTGTTCTCATTGTTACAGTACAGTAGGAACCTTACTTAAAACATATATTATAAAAAATACAGATACTTATTCCGCATGCATAATTTTGGTTCTAACAGGTCATTGATGTATGTAAAATGCTGTTGTGCAAAAGCTCATATGAAGATTATTGCTGCTTATTTTCTTTGATTTGGTTCCTTGATGTACAGACTCACCCACCTCCCAAAGGAAATATTTGAATGTCCAGTAGTAAAATGGATTTAAATTAGCAAGGAAATATAAAGAACCGCAGTAAATCCCAAGATTATGTACTGAGATAAATGCACAAAGTATAAAGCTCTATTTGCAGTTAAAAAGTTAGGTTCAGTCCCCTACATGATTTTTTGCTTGTTTTTTTTTAATTCCACTAAAATTTCAACTGCCTTTGCCTGTACTTCAACACCAGGTTCATAGCCACTAATGTATCTTTCAAGCATGAAACCTCTGCTTTATATTCGGTCATCACTTGCCCATAACAGTTTTTATTTGCTTGAAAATAAGCCCTTTAATTATGCAGTTTTGTCTACTCTCGGTAAACTTGCAAATGAGCCATACATATTATTCTAGTAAGTATTTTGTCACGATTGTTATAATGAGAGAAATTTAGTAGGATTTATTGTAGATAAGAGACCGATGTGGAGCACAACTGATACTTTGCAAGCAATTCCAAGAAAATCATAATGCAAGACTAGGATTTACAACTACAGTATGATATAGAGTAATTTCATAAAGCTTTAAAATAATTAGTTGTATCATTAGTACAGTAATTGAATTACAAGATGCTACATAGCTAGATTGTAGCCACTCATAACATGCTACTGTACACAGATGAGTATAAACATTAATTACATTGTTCAATTATTTACTTTACAATTATAAATCCTGTGACATACACAGATTGGCAAATGTTGAACCAAAATCCTGTTATTTGCTAATTAATGTACATACATCATTTTTAATGTCAAGAGTAGTACAGTTACATATTGTGAAGTGAGTCCAAAATGGTAAACCTGTGAAGTGCAACTAATTAAATCTAAACAAATATATGTGCTTCACAACTCAATCATCAGAACAGTTCTACTTCTAAGGTTTATAAAACTGAAACTGGCCAAAGGTCAAACAGAGGATCACAGCATACTTGACTTGTATCAAATCAATGGAAACATTCATTACCTGATCAAAAGATTATTTTAAAGTGACAGTTCAAAAGTGTTTTTGTGCTTATTAATTTAAAAGCGACGGACATGAAAGTCTAAATATTTAAGTGTTATGTTTTGATGTTGATTCTATGCCTTATTTATTATGTACAGTGTTATTAATATTAAAAGCTGTTAATGTACCATATTCACTTTTAGAAAGCTCCTACTGTGCATGTCTTACTTCCAGGTGAACTGTACTAATAGAGCACAATGAAAGCATGGTAAAGCATAGGTGAAGTTGTAAGACCCAGGTGAAAAAATGTCACGCTCTAGATGAAATGGCATATGAACTTGATCTGGAGATATATACTTGCATGCATTACATTATTTTGCACATTATTGAAAGAGTCACAAGTGTAGATTCATGTTTGCATGTATGTAAGTTATTACACTTTGTAATGAAACTTGGTATTGGGTTAGGGTTAGGGTTAGGGTTAGGCATTTGTATACATGTTCTTTAAGTCTAGTTCATAATGACACTCTCTTGCGTGAGTTCTGGCCTCTGAATTGTTTGGACAATGAAGACTACATCTATAGTACATCTATTAAAATGTATAGAGGCTATCAACACATTTACGGTGTATAGTGCATGGTGTTTCATGTCCTTTCATACAGCAATACAGTGCCTGACTAACTTTATTGTTTCACAATATATGAATCCTACCAAAAGGTCTAGTTGTCTAGATTAGTGAAATGTCATCACTTAGTTTACATTTTTTTACTGTAAAGGTCATGTCCCATGCACTTGGTCCTCTCCCCAGACTCTTCATTCAGTCTGCGTTAGAAGCAGCAGCATTCACTTACTGCAAACCTATGAAAAGGGTATTTTCTCTTACAACAGCATCCATTAGCGTTGAATGTTTATAGCTAAAAGAAACACTTAGGTTAGCAATGTTCAAATCAAATCAAAACCAGCAATGTTCAGCTCAAATCAAAACCAGAGCAATTTTTTCTGCCTGACGCGTGGTACCGTTGATGTATTAACCAATCACAGCCAAGCGCTGACAACACATGCTTGCCATGAAGAATCATGAGTGAAACTGTTGTCTACGGTGGTGTCCAAGCACCCTGAAGTGTTTGATCCATCCCATATTTCATAGAAGGACAGGCAAGTCAGTATTTTCTATATCGCCCCTTCATGCCTTTTTTAAAATTATTATTTCTGTAGTTCACTACTATTTTTTTACTAAATAACTGGCTGTAAAAGGTATATTTTCTAACATTTTAGTCTGCCTCTGGCTTTAAGTGGTCCTCTAAAAATAAACCACGGTGTCAATATTAGGACATCTTTGTACATAAGAAAAAAGGAGTCATTTATGTGCTCCCTCCTCTGTAACTCCCTCCTCCCTCCTCTGAAGCTTCCTCCTCCCTCCTTTGAATCCTACCTCCTCCTTCCTCTGAAACACCAGCTGTCATGCTCCATGCTTCCTTCTCTCTCCCACATAATTTTTGTTGGCCTGAAGAGATCAGCCAATAAAAAACTGTTTCCAACTTTTATGCATTTTCATTGGTTAGATGAAATGCCAGTCATATTACCCGGGAGACCATCTAATTGAATGGAGTTTAGCTAACTAAACACATTCAATGTTTAAGAGCTGAAAAAAGTAACACAATAATAATAATAATAATAATAATAATAATAATAATAATAATAATAATAATAATAAATAATAATAATAATTATATTATAGATATTATGAAATGCATGCAAAGCAAGCCAAAAAAAGCATGTTAAAAAAATACCTACTCATTTAAAAAATATGCTTCTTAAAAATATACATTGTTGTAATGTTATTTTGCACAAAAGCGTATAAAAGGCTGAACAGGCCCATCTATTATTTTTTTTATAATAAATGGATACCCTTGTGATACTAATATAAAAGATAAGGTTCAGCTGTACAGTTGTTTTTTTTTTTTTTAAACGTAGTGTTTCAGTGCTGTACAGACGTTCTATGTCATTATTCGTTAGTGCTTCATCTTTATTTGGATGATTGCCTTTACCTTGTTTTAATTTCCCGTTCCTTTCCAGTTTTTGCTTTACATATTTTTTATTTATTTATTTTTTTAATGTATTCTCATTTTGTTGATCTATAATGAACACTTCTGTACCGTGGGTGTTTTTGAGTGATTGAAAACAAGACATTTTGTGTTTGAATTGAAAGTGATGTTCTCGAGGAGTCAAATGGGTCAAAGTTCAAGTATATTTTCCTCTAGAGGAATTATCATTTTTTGACATCACTACTGTGGTATTATGTCTTTTTTTTCCCCGAATGGCTCAGGATGCAAATATAGCCTTCATCCATGTATTTTTACATATATATTGTGAGCAGGGAGAGGGTTAAATTCCTCCCTGCTTTAGAAAAACATGTGGTTATTTAATTGTTTTTGTTAATTGTGTTATTGTTTTGGCAGTTGGCCTCCTTATTGTAAATTGAGGCCAGCTGCCAAGTATAAAGGAGAGCAGTCAGTCTGCGCTAGGCTGCTGTGTGAAGAGCCCTGTTGTGGGTACGCAACTGTGAAGAAAGGTACTCTGTGTGTGTTCCTTTTGTTTATTGTACTGTGTGTGCAATTATTTTTGTTGTGGCTGGTAAATGGTTTAACCGTCCATTGATAGTTAGGTTCCTGACTTGTGTTTAGTCAGTGCTCCAAAACAGAGTTAGGTTTTTGTTTTGTTTTATTTTATTTGTGTAAATTAAAAGAGCGCAACTGTGCTAAAACTACAAATACTGTGTCTGGGTCTGACCTTAAAGGGGAAAAAGAAGCCGAGTGTGCAGCTCGGTTACATATGGTAGCAGTGTGTACGGGTGCCCCTAGAGACCCAGAAATGGACATGGATTTAAAAGTGTTGATCGAGCAGATCAACAGGAGATGGAGACAGAAGAGGGGGCTACCAGATTCAGAGCTAACCAAACTGAAACTGTTGCTCCAAAAGTGGGAGCAGGGAAGACAGGCATCACTGTCTGCAGCCCCAGAGGGCGAAGCCTCGCTGTCTCAAGAGAGGCACCGCTATCTGCAGCCCCAGTGGGCAAAGCCTTGCTGTCTCAAGCGAGGCACTGCTGTCTGCAGCCCCAGAGGGAGAAGCCCTGCTGCCTCAAGAGAGGCACCGCTGTCTGCAGCCCCAGAGGGAGAAGCCCTGCTGTCTCATTAGCAGGCAAGAGAGGCACCGCTGTCTGCAGCCTCAGAGGGAGAAGCCCCGCTGTCTCGAGAGGCACTACTGTCTGCAGCCCCAGAGGAAGAAGCCCCGATGTCACATTAGCAGGCAAGAGAGGCATCATTGTCTGCAGTCCTAGAAAAAGAAGCCCCGCTGTCTCCAGAGCAGGAGGAGGAGGAGGAGGAGGAGCTGTTGCTGTCTCTGGAGCCACCCGCTGCAGTCAAGGGGGAGGAATTGCCTCAATCACCAAGCCTGTAAGCCAGTCAGGTGCTGCCGAGGGAGTTTTCCTGTCCCAACATCATGGACACCTGGCCGGAATGCCCAGACCTCCCTCCATTGGACCTGGCTCCCAGGTCGCAGCACTGCCAGGCACAGCTCCTTGCCTTGTCCCTTGCTTCACTCCCCCTATGCAGGAATATGTCACTGCTCAAGAGGCAGATGTCACTGGTGTTCCTCCTGCTAGTTGCTGCATTCTCCCTACCCACTGCTTTGTTCCCCTTGGCCTCCCAGACGTGGTTGCGCCGGTCCACAGCCATACACTTCTGCCTGCCAGCGTTTGCTCCC
Source organism: Polyodon spathula (assembly GCF_017654505.1). NCBI lineage: Eukaryota > Metazoa > Chordata > Actinopteri > Acipenseriformes > Polyodontidae > Polyodon > Polyodon spathula. Next base: position 62,094,871 of record NC_054534.1, on the reverse strand, counting down.
GGTCACCGGTCTACATTGCAGTCGCCCTGGATAAGCCATCTGGATCCCTCCTCGCGGGATAGAAGGCCTGTCCCTGGAGCACTGGAGGGTCCAACCCACCCTCAAGCCCGCCTGTGGAAGAAGACGAAAATCAAAGAGATGGGACTTGAGGGTGGGTGGTCTTTTAAGGGTGGAGGGAGATGGCCATTAAATGGCCGGTGTCTTAAAAAGACATGGAGGAGGATGTGTGTGCAGGGAGAGGGTTAAATTCCTCCCTGCTTTAGAAAAACACATGCAAATGCACATTGGTTTAATTTAATTGTTTTTGTTAATTGTTGTTTTGGCATTTGGCCTCATTATTGTAAATTGAGGCCAACCGCCAAGTATAAAGGAGAGCAGTAAGAGCCTGGTTGTGTGGGTACGCAACTGTGAATAAAGGTACTGTGTGTGCAATTATTTTTGTTGTGGCTGGTAAATGGTTTAACCATCCATTGATAGTTAGGTTCCTGACTTGTGTTTAGTCAGTGCTCTAAAACAGAGTTAGGTTTTGTTTTTGTTTTATTTGTGTAAATTAAAAGTGCGTAAAAGTGCGATTAACGCACAACTATATATATATATATATCTATATATATATATATATATATATATATATATATATATATATACACCACACACACACACACACACACACACACACACACACACTATTATAACTAAACCAAACACAGTACAATGTGCTGACAAAATATAACACCAAATAAACACTATTTGTTAAATATATGGGTAGATGTATGGATACGCGCAAAGTGAACAGGCTGGCTGGGGGTGACGTCATGGCAGGAAATAATGACAACAGTACTGTGAGTAAATTGCGTTGTTACGCCGGTTTATTATAAATTAACAAATAAAAAGGTTTAACAAAACAGAAACAAAACAGCTCGTTGGCCAAACTAAATAGACAAACAAAACACTGACCCAAACAAATACCGTGCTGAGGTGGTTTAGCACCAGTAGCAATTTTTTTTATTTATCTTTTTTTTTTTTTTTTTTTTTTTAATCTCCTCACTCCCGTTCTGCACTTACCGGACACCCAATCCTGTGTATGTGAAACATTTGATCTTTTATGCAGCTGTACCAGAATTAATTTGCTAATCAATCATTCAATTGGAATATCGCCACATCTGCACGTGAATTACTTTGTGCGTTCCTCATGCTAACATATTATTATATACTTTATATGCTTGTAAAGTGATTGTGCAATCCCTGTGCCTAAATACAGCTATTAATTTTAATCACCTGTGATAACCCACAGTCAGTGCACCAATACATACATACATAAATATAACAGACAACATAAAACACAAAACACATAAACACCCTGCCAAAGGTCGTAAATCCTGCTATAAAGTCTGATTTTAGCGGCCGTAAAAATGTGGCGTATATATAAAGAATGGTGTTCACCTGGTGTTCTGCACCCGCTATGAAGTTTGTACTTTGCCATCATTAATCTATTACATTTCTATTCTTTTACATTCAAATGAAGAAAAGAGCATGGAATTGGGCTGGACCTGGGTACTAAGCAGGTGCAAACATTATAATGTGATGCAAGGATTTTGCCTTGTACTGAGGTGTCAGATTTTGCACATACTCTTTACGGTATGATATATATATATATATATATATATATATATATATATATATATATATATATATATATATATATATGCTCTGAGCACACTCTTAAACTCAGGGGAGACATTTAGGGAGGACATAAAGATGTTTCAGACTCCTGTAAGTGGTTTTGTTCATGCACTGAGCTTATCCAGACAACTTTTTAATATTCAAGAAAATCACATAGACTCATTTAATTTGAAGTTTTACGAATCAGTGCAGTGTTAGTACTCTTTCGGTTAATTAAATGCTTTAAATATTGGATTGGTTGGCTGCGCAGACCATCATAAATTCCAAGTAAAAAGCAGTCTGTGCGATCCAGTGCTTTACAGGTTTAACAGCATTAGTACTTCAATACAGTAATACGAATATGGTTATTGTATATTTATCACTCTCTTAAAACTAAAACATCATTTCTATATCCTATAGCAATGCACCAATATAAAAGAGATGTTAAATACAAATATGTGCTTACCTTCCAGTATATGGAAGTGTAGTGTAAGATATATTGAAAAATAAGAACTGTCTTCAAAAGGTAGACTTGACTTCGACCAAACAGCAATCAGTTTTTCTGAGGCCCTCAGAGCATGGATCACACAACTTGTAGTGAGCAAGTTGAACGATACTTGATTGGGGTTTTACCTTGGTTTTTGTAGGATTTTTCCTCCACTGAATACAATAGGAGTCTCAATTGAATGCGATTATCAATCTGCCTTGACAGTTCCTATCTTTGAGTCAACTCTGTTTTCAAAATTAACTGAATGCACGCTCATGGTTCACTATCTTCCACCCCTCCTTTCACTAAAAATGAGGTGAACTGGAGTTCACAGGGTCCTTGCTACCAAATAGAATATAAGTATAATGTGTATATTTGAGAGCTGTTTTTAATATGTAACACCAGATTTATTTAATTCCATTAACCTCTTAGCCGCATATTACGTTAGCTTTTAAGTGTGTTGTCAATGGGTCAGTTTAACTTCATATACAAATGTGTGTTAACAAAGTGTAGAACAAAAGGACTGAAGGGGTTTATCAAAAGCCTTTGAATAAGCATACATTGGTCAGTTCAGATATTTCCATTTAAATTTAAGCTATAATGAAACATGTTAAATATAACAGCCTTATATTAACTTGTACCATGCTTGGACTAAGCTTGACTGCTCGGTTTCTAAAAATTTGCCTGCACAAGCAGGTTTCCACACACCTTGTTTATTTGCCAAGGCTAGTGTTTTAATTAATATGAAAGTCCACTGTAAGCACTTTTCCAAATTCACCGCATGAAATAATTTTTTGGCCGATTCAAGAGACGTCTGGACAGGTATCTTTTCAGATAATACAAAAAAGTACATCCTAATTTTTATAACTAAGCTCTCATTATTTTCTTATAATATGAGATGCATACTCCTGTCTTAAAGCACCTTGAACGTAGACTATTGAACGTAGTCTGACCTTCTTCACTGCTCATACAAAATCCAGTCAAAGCAGGTTTTAAGACAACCTGTGCTTTTTGCCAATTTTAGGGTTGATTAATATGAAGCGCTATCGTAAGCATTTTTCAACACTCATTATTTCAAACCAATATCTAACTTCATTTCTGTTATATATAAAAAATGATTATTTGTAAGATAAACTCCTATCTTCTGTTATCCAAAAGGTATTAATGTTCGTTAATATTAACGAGATTGCTCATTATAGAGAGGATCTTGGCTGTTAAATCGCTGACCATCAAAAAATCCCTGTTTCATCGGCCAACACCAATGAGTCATCTTCAACACAGCCTGTACTACAAGCAGGTGAGAAAGAGGTTGCAACATTAGTTGTATTCCTTTAGTTAGTTTACTGTTAAAGTTACAGTTTATACTTGAAATGATTTTATAACATGTAGTTTTAATTCAGATATGTTAATATAGCAATCTCTTATAAACTACAATTCTATTTTACTTCATTGATATACACAGAAGGCAAGAAACTAATTTTTAATTATTCATATTAATATTAATTGAATGTTTAAACTTAGGACTGCTCATACATTTACATAATGTTATTATATTAGGTTTCTCATTTATTTAAATACTTTTGTTTTTTCTTACTATAATCAAACCTAGTTTGATAGCTTCTGACATACTAACTGTGTTCCATAGATTCTGTGATTCTGCTCTCACTGGATCAGAATGTTTTGAGACTCTGAGTCTAGTTAAAAGTGATGCTTTTGCCTGATAAGGGAAGTTTTCAACTTTCAGCAAGTCAGTCTGACCTTCAATGCAATGAATTTCTCCACACAGGCCTTACACAGATCTGCTAATAATATTTTTGTGTTATTGTATATTCTCTAGCATTACAGTCATTACAATATTTGTTGCAGTTTCACAAATGTTCAGTTTGTTTCCCAAAGATCAGCCTGCTTCCAGTAGCTGTGACAGTCTTGGGTCAATGTCTGCTTTCAGTGAGTCAGTTTCTGCTCACAGGTCTGGGTGACAGTCTTTAAAAGCCTGATACCTGCAAAAACTTAAATCTTGTTAGCTGGGCTACCATCTCTACATTCTCATTTGCATCGTCAGTGGGCAAACACATTTTAACTGAATCTGGGTCCATCAAAGAACCGCACACCCTTGCAACCAAGGCTTTTCATGCAAAAGGATCTAATGACTACACAAAAGGGACGTGCCAGAACCATGTGTGACATAGGCAATTGCTGACCCTCCAATTTACACCACTTCTTACAAGGTGCAAACCATTGTAGCAGTGAGTAATTAATAGCTGCATAAAAGCACACACTTGCAAAGACCTGTCACTGGCTTCAGGATGGTTACTGTGGTTCACTTCCTGATGCTGCGACACATGGCTCTTGTTGAGGAGAGGCAGGAACACGTTCGGAGGAGAAGGGCAAGACAAAGACGACCCTGCATATTCAACCCCAGGGTCACTTTGTTTCAGGTGCTGGAGGATGCGTTGCTAAAACGTTATCATCTCACTCTGTAGGTCATCCTAGACCTAACAGATGAACTGAGGGATGAGCTAGACCTCAGCATCAATCTAGGGACCGCTATCCCTGCACATGTGAAAGTGCTGTGTTCTCTGTACTACTTAGTCTCTGGTTCCTTTCAGACCACAGTTGGAATGTTTGGAGGGATAGCCCAACTTTTTCCAGAGTGCTAGACAAATTTCTAAATGTCATGCTAAAAAGGGAAGGCCAATAGATATAATTTCTTAGGGATACTAGGATGACTGATGTTGGCTGAAGCTTTTCCAAACATCTCTGTTTCATGCCGAGTGACCTTAGCCATAAGGATTCAGCTCCTTCTCAGAAAACTTTCCTTTTATTTTCCATGCGCCAAGAGGATTTTGCTGCCCTTATTGTGACTTTTTTTTTTTTTTTTTGCTCTGTATTTTCTTGCTCTACAAATGCCATACAGCAACTACTGCTCTCTGTACTCCTAACTGGGCAAGTGTGGGTGGCCACTAAATAGATGATGCACTCATTGAGAGCCTCATTATTTGTGTGCGTTGAGTAATTTGCATTACTCTTAATCTTACATAGGGCGCAGTGCAAAATAATTGTAGGACCCTGTGACAGGGTAGCGTTGCAGGCCCAGGTGGTATCGGCAGGCAAGGAGACTCAGAGACAAGGAAGCTGCAGTTTAAGCACGGCTGCACCGTTTAATAAACAAAAATAAATCACAAAGTTGAACAAAACACTGGTCACAGAACAAAAAAAGGTTAAACAAAAACAAGTCCCAAACACAAGAACAGAAACATAACCAGCTCAAGGGCCAAAACAAAAGGTTTAAACAAAACTGTTCAGGCAGGGCCAAGCCTTCACTGCACTTTCTCTGCAATACAGCAACAAACTTATCCACTGCCAAACTCCCTCCACCAAACAAAGGATTTTTCTCCCTTTTTTATACCATGTGGCTGAACCCTAATTATCAATTATTCAATCAGCTCCAGCCACGTTCTTGCAGGTATTTTGGCAGAGATAGGAAATTAACCCCATCCCTGCCAACCATCACCAAAACACCACAAAACAATATTTGCAGGCCCTATGAAACCCGTTTTATTATTTTTAATTTTCAAATTAATTTTTTCCTGATTTCAGCTTTTTTTTGTTTTAAAAATCTCTAATTTGTTAGTGTTAGTATGTTTTTTATAACCACAAGTGTTTGATACATTGACAGCAATGATGAAGCTAGAAATGCATGAAAAAATATGACAAAAAAAACAATTTCTAAACAGTTTTTATCAAAGTGCTTTCAGAATAAAGGGTAGAAATTGACACAATGTAATTGAAACAAACTAGGAACATTGCACATTTAAAAAAAATCTAAATGTATGGGTTTTTTTAGTAGTTTTTCTTTTCAACATAAGCTGAACTATAACATTTCAAAATAGATTTAATGATGATGTTTTCATTAATAATTAATGACAAACAATATAAATAAAAGCCTAACTATTTTGATGTAGTCTAATTCAATACAAATGCACTTAGTAATATCTCCCTGATGACTTTGGAGGAAAAATGCAGCAACTAGACACTACATTCTGCAGTAGTCATTACAGTACAGTCTGCTCAGAATAACTTATAGGTAGTAGTTTTCCCCCAAGCGATAACAGTAGCTAGCAAGTGAAGTGGCATGAGAGGCAGCATTATTAGTTAAAATTACAGTCGTATATGGTGGCTGAGAGATGCAAAAATAGTTTTTTCCTACGTTCCCATGACATGTGTTTCTAGAAGCCTCTTGTCATACAAACACAGTGCTACTTCAATGTAGTTTTTAAAATATATACATATATATTTTGTTTGTTAAACTAATTTTGTGGTAATGTCCTTGGGTGTCTAATTCCTTTTTTTCGCTGAATTCCACGATTCCGTCCATGTTCATAGGGCCCTATAATTGCCTGGCCGCAATAAAATTTTAATTTTGTATCTAATTATTTGCACTCTAAACTTACATTTTCCCCTGTACTTCCAAAAAACTGGTTCCAGAGCTACTGTAACATGTTAGTATGAACTAATTTGTATTGCACTATTGTTGGCAAGTCATACACAAATTTATTTTACTCAAAAAATATTTGCCAACAGTAGAATTTCACAAGGGATGGGAGTGAGCATGTGATAGAAATTAACAATAAACACAAAACAAGCCACCTTTTCTTGATGAATTTAATGTTTCAAACTCTGCTCTTACACATCTCTAAACTGTCTGCTTTGTACCAGCTTGATAGCGATGAGCTGTGGTTGCTAGGCGACCATGAATGTACCGTAGGCCTACTGTATGCCCAGGCTGGGTTCAAGTACATTTGCATTTAAATGATACAGCAATTAGTGATATATTCTTAAAGTAATCGCAGGATTAATTAAGAACTTCCAAGTCTTTGAAGTAATTTCAGAACACAATAATTACATGAGGAGCAGTTTGAATTGATAGAGGAAAGCTTCCATGTTTCAGTATATATTTTGATAAATGCATTTGAACAATCTATCAAATGCATTTGTGAAGTCTCAGTTGCATGTGCATGTGTATTCAAATGAAATTGACATGCACACATTTGTAATTGCATTTGTAGGATTTACAAGTGTTTGCATTTGCATTTAAATGCACTTGAACCCAACTAGTTTGTTTACTGATAGTAGTGTCTAGTTATTATGGGATACTTTGTGAAAGTTTTGTTACTTGAAACTCTTAATTTTGTGATCAGCATTAGGACTAACAATCTAAGTTATCACGTCTTTGTTTTTAAATTTGAATATTTGAATCCCTGCACATATGTGTTTGTTTTTTTGTCTATGGGGCCTAATACTTTAATATATCTATATAGATATTATATATATATATATATATATATATATATAATATATATATCGATATATATATAATACGATATCCTTGGTATTGGATTAGATACCTACCCAGTATCAAAATGAAATAACATAACATCTGGAAAATTAAATGATCTACAAAAAACAATAAGTGACTCACAGGAACATTGTTCTGCTTTTTGTAAGTCTAGGTTATAACCCAAAACATTTTTTTTTTAAATGGGACACAATAAATAGATTAATACCACAAAGTTAGTGAAACAGCTTTCACCATATGATTTCAACTTTTGTCGGCAGGATTATCCTAATTTATCATTGGTCCCCATTGTTCCTTTGGAAGGCTGTGTCTTATAAAATCATTAGTCATTGCAGTTAATATTATTATCCTGTTCACTGAGTCATTGGGGTGGAAAATTATGAGAAAACATAGAAAAAGGTCAGGCAAAACCCTTACAAACTTTTTTTTTTTCAAATACTTTTTATCAGCACAAAACTTTACTATGGTCTTTATTAGTTGTAGTAACTACAGTTCACATATAGCGAGAACAACATGTGACAAGATGGTCAAGTGGTGACATCACAGACCAGGAAGCAACCACACACAGGCAAGGTACTATGGGTGAGTCAGAAATTTTGCTTTGAAAATAATTGGTTATTTTTTTTTGCACTCATTTTTAACGTTTATGGCTCTCGAAGTGCTTAACACAAAAAACTTGCCCCTTCAACTCTCTGATTGGTTAAATGTTGGGTCAAGGTGTAACACAGCTGTCATGTGGTTCCAAGATTTTTTTTCACCCAGCAACACACAACTGATCTAATCTGCTAGAAGTGAAATCAATCCTTATTGTTAAAGTCACAGTAAGTATCTACAAGACGGGCCTGGGGAGAACCCTAAAGTAAGTGCTAGCTAAGTGATTTGTTATGTGTGATGTGATGGCATTCAATTTGATCCTGTATATTTAAATAATATTATCAGTGGCATGTTTCCCAACAATACTGTAGATGCTGGGAAAATTGAATCGTCCAATGCTAGCAATCCTTTAATAGCATACCCAAATTGGATGAGTTCACAGTAAAGCTGAAAAAGATTATTGCAATCAATTATCTCGTACACTTCAGATAATTAAGAGTGAGTCTGCTTATAGTCCTACAAAAAAAGCTTGTTTCGTACATAATAAGTCATCGTTAATAATGGGTTATTATTTACATAAGCCTATAAAAATATAACTATGCCATATACAATAGCAGGGCATGAAGTTAAGGTCATGAATGGCAAAGTAATGTTGCCTTCGTTGGGTGTGAAGATTCAGGGGCACCAAGGCAGTTCTAGTGGGCAAAAAGAAAAAACATAAATCTAACCCAAGGGGTGATTGCTGTTTTTTTGGCGACAGCTCCGCGGTGCTCAATCCTCCTCTGTGAACACAGAACAGACACAAACGTAATACAACCTTTGTACCCACAACCTCCTCCCTGTAATCGACCCGTCACCATGGTTTCTCCAATAGAGGGCCGTCCCACAGCTGATTGCAATGGAGTCGTTCTGGGTACGTGCAACTACGCGCTCCCCCTAATATGGTAACATTCCGGTTTCCATCTACCGTCAAGGCGGCCCATCTAGGAGGCAGCATAACACCCATCTTTACACAGCGCCCTTTCTAATCAGGAGGGAGATTTACAACATCGATCCTTTCTCTCTTTATCACATGGTCAAATGAGTAGTTTGGTCTGCAGTGTCTGTGCAATTGTATCAGTACCTGCACTTAACCATTCCTCACTTTGTTGTATTCTACAACTGCTCTCAATTAAAATGATGTTTTCTGTATCTTGTACTTGATTTTACTCCTAAAGGTGACCATGTTCATGTTTTTTGTAATTGCTCTTATTTGAAATCGTTCTTATCCATTTATTGTAGTTACTAGTTGCTCTTAATGGAATTTAATCTTATAAGCAAATATTTTTACATAAGTTTAATGTTATTATCATAACTCTGGTTCCCTGAAATAGAGAGGTATCCATTACACAATGGGTTAACCTATTATGCTCGATTCAACTGAACACTCTACCAAAGCTGCATCTTACGCCTGTGACATCAGCACGTCTGTCTCCGCCCTCACAGCAGACAAAACTGTGCACAGGACGGCACTCAGCACCATACATTTTCATCAACCTACTGCATAGAATGTACGCAGCGACCAAAGAATTTAATGAATACATTTCTGTTTCAGGGAACCAGAGTTATGGTAATAACCTACCATTCCCTATCAAGTACAAAATGTATTCCATTATACAATGGGTAAGTATACCCAAGCCGGCACAAGGACATGACTTGCAGAACAGCCAATCTGGCAAGACACAAGGCCATAGTTAGAAGGCACGGTAACACCACGTAATGCAGGAATACCTATGCATGTGCTTCTGAGTCCAGCTGATACACCACCATCAACGCTCTGGTTTCAAAGCCAGGGTTCCACAGATCCAGGACATTAAGCCTGTAAAACCTTGTGAAAGTGTGGGGCGTACTCACACTGCTGCATCGCAAACTTCTGATGCACCATGAAACAACGTCCAAGAGGTAGCAAGACCCCTGGTGGAATGACCTGTGACCTTCCCCTGGGGTTGGTGCAAGTTGGCTTGTTCATAGACAATCTTGAAGTGTCCAAGATCCAATTAGACAGCCTTTGTTTTGACAGAGCTTGACCTTGGTTCTTAGCTCCAAAGCATATAAACAGTTGTTCAAATTGCTGCCACTGGAATGGTGGCGGATGAAAAGCTCCAATTCCACCGACTGATTGATATGGAAGGTCGACAAGCATTTGGGCACAAAGGCCATATTCGTACAGAGCTTGACTCAATGTTACCTGAATAGCCGTTCTTTGTAACAAGAGAGCAAAGCTCTCTAACTGTTAGGCTGCAGCCCGCAAGTTAGTCTGTGCTTCCCAAGAGCTAAATGCTCCATCCATTTTTCCTTCAATCCTAACAAACTTTCCAGTTCCTGCTGAGGAGAAGCATCCCCATAGCATGTGCTTTGTTGGGTCTGTGCCAAACATAACGCTTGGCATTTAGACAAAAAAGTTCCAATTTGGTCTCGTCTGGTCACATTTTGGCAGGATCACTCAGGTGTGTTGTTGCAAACTCCATGCAGGCTTTGAGATGGCTTATTTTTAATAATGGGTTCCTTCTTGCCACCCTGCCATACAGGCTACTTTGTGAAGTGATCTGGATATTGTTGTCTGATGCACATTTTTTCCTATCTCAGCCATTGAACTCTGTAGCTCTTTCAAAGTTGTCATTGGCCTCACAGTGGCATCCCTCACCAGTTTCCTCCTTGCCCGGCCGCTCAGTTTGGAGGGTTGGCCTGATCTAGGCAGTGACTGGGTGGTACAATGCACCTTCCATTTCTTGATGACTGAGTAGATTGTTCTCACAGTGATATTCAGAGACTTTGATATTGTTGTGTACCCTTCTCCTGATCTGTGCTTTTCAATGACTTTATCCCTGACTTGCTTTGAAAGCTCCTTGGTCTTCATGGTTGAGTCTTTGCTTGAAATTCACTACCTGACAAAGGAACCTCTCAGAGACAGCTGTTTTAATTCTGAAATCATGAGAATCAATAATATTGCACACAGACAGAGGCCATTTAACTAATTGTGTGGCTTGTTAAGGTCATTTTGTGCACCTGAATTAATTTAGGTTTGCCACAGCAAAGGGTTTGAATACTTATGCAATCATGACTTTTCCATTTTTATTTCATATTAATTATCTATTTACTTTTTTTTTTGTTTTTGCTTTGAATGTGTGGAGTAGGCTGTTTATATAACACATATTAATTCCTACTTCAAAGTGTCATGACTGAAAGCTTTAAAGCAACAAAATGTGAATACTGTGAGAGGGTCTGAATACTTTTGCAAGGCACTGTGTAAGTGTGTGATATATATATATCATATATATATATATATATATATATATATATATATATATATATATATATATTATTTTTTTTTTTAATTATGTTTATTGGTTTTGTTAAGTAAAGAAATTATACTCAATGAGTTACCAAATAACAAAAGTAACAGACACATTTCAAATAATAATATAATACATAAAGCATCATGAAATCATTTCTCATTTTCAATTTGCCAGGATTGTTTTTTAAATTGTATTTAGTAGACAAAAGAGAGAAAAACAGACAGGAAAAGTGGCAACGAGAGAAAGAGTGAAAGAGAAAGATTGCAAGCAGTCAGTTTGCATTCAGAAGAGAGAAAAGGGTAGGTAGATAGGCAGCTATAGATCAGGGGAGCTGTGGAAATGTAAGTTCATTAGTATGTGATAGAAGGGCATGCCAAGCCAAGTAGAATTTTTCAGTAGACCCACAAAGTGTATATTTGATTTTTTTTGTATTATATTTGAGCTTTAGATGTGCAAAAGGACCCTCAGCCACTGAGCATGTGTGGGTGGGGCAGCCTGTTTTTCAGGCAAACAGAATCAGGCTTTTTAGCTAGTAGTGTGGGAAAGGCAAATTAGTCCAATTGGAGTTTCATTAAAGACATTTTAGATGGTGTTATACCAAATAATGCAATTAGAGGTTTAGGATCAATAGGGTGCTGATTGATCTGGGACAGGGTCTTGAAAACAGGCATCCACAAGTGAGCTAGATTAGGACAGGACCCAAACATATGGATGAGGCAAGCAGGGGCCCGTCCACATCGGTCACAGTCACATCGTTGCCAGCCTGGCCTTAGAAAGATGAATGTGGTGCAGAAGTTTAAACTTTATAAGGCCATGACGGGCATAGACCGATGAAGATTGCACTCGAGTGAGAGCAGACTCCCAATTGTCATCCTGGAAATTGAATCCTAAATCCTGCTCCCACAAAATATTTAGGTTAGAAAGTGAAGGACAGTGTAAAGACATAATTTCATTATATCTTTTAGTTATCAAGCCTTTGCTGTAGGGGTCGAATCGAGGCACATAGTCAAGCTCAGGGGGGCATACAGGGAACTGTATTACTGTATTCCTGACAACATTTGTAGGTATCTGAAAGTTGTTGAAAAGAACCAAAGCTATTGTCAATAAATAGGTCTTTCTGACACTTAGCACTGTTCCCGGTCATAGATGAAAAGCAGTGTCTTCCACTGAAGGAGGAAATAAATGGTTTATATTCACAGGACACTGTAATGATACTGATTGTAAAGTGTTGTCGAACTACATGATTAGTACTAAAATGAAGATTAGTTCATGGAAGAGGAGAACACAGCAGTGCAGATAAGGATATGTACTGACAGGAGGCTGCTTCTACGCTTAACCAAGCTGGAACGTTCTGGTCAGGGCTGGAGCGTAGCCACAAGGAGATGCCACGGATGTTGGCTGACCAGTAGTAAACGCGAGAATTTGGTAACTCCAGGCCTCCTGAAGTTTTGGGTCTTTGTAGGAAGAATTTACAGATCTTAGGCATTTTTTTTGTTCCAGATGAATGAGGAGATTGTATGGTCTAAAGTAGTAAAAAAAAAAAAAAAGAAAAGGCTTGTGGGATAAAGACTGGAATGCACTGAAATAAGTATAAACATTTGGGAAGTGTGTTCATCTTTATAGAGTTAACACAGCCAGCAAGAGACAGAGGCAGAGCAGACCGGCGAGCACAATCCTGTTTTATACATTCTAATAGAGGAGTAAAGTTGGATTTGAAAATGTTATTGAAAGGATCTAGTAACTGTTTCCAAGATAAGTGAAGGTGTTGTTGCCTATTCGAAAGGGTAGGTTGTAAGGGTGTAGTTTTGGCCAATTGAGTTCATTGGGAAGAGTTCACCTTTGTGAAAATTAAGTTTGTAACTGGAGAATTTGCCAAATTGCTGTAAGGGGTTAAGAGCATGACACAGGATCTGAGATATATAGAAGGTCATCTGCACATAATGAGACCACCTGCTCAAACCCTCATCATGTCACTCCCTGTATTTTCTGTTTGACACATAGGGTAATAGAAAGGGGCTCAGTATCACAGTGCAGTGAAAAATATTTAGAGCATATATTATTAGTAATAACAGAGGCCAGGGCAGAAGAATATAGTATTTTGAGTGTAACAAGGTGGTAGTCCCATTCGACACAGTCAAATGCTAGATAAGAATATCTGGGTGCAATGAAGTAGACAGAGAATATATGATATTGAATAAACGTCGAAGATTAAAAAATAACTGCCTACCCTGAATGAATCCTATTTGGTCAGTGGAAATAATAGAGGAGAAAATGGATTCAAGGCAGTGTGGCAGGACTTTTGCCAGAATTTTGACATCTGAATTGATAAGGGAGGTCGCTATAACCCACAAAGGTTTTTTTTATTTTTTTAGTATAAGTGAAATTGAACCTAGTAGAATATTAGGATGCATAATTAAAAAAAGAACTATATGAATATAATTTAAATATTTTCTTTTAACATCATGCATTCAAAGAAACTACACAATGATATTGTACAGGTTTACCGGAAACCACAGTAGTAGTACAGTATTTCATCTTAGATTTTGAAATGTCACATTTTTCAATTTTTGAAAAATGTGATATTCTATAGGGCGTGATGCAAAACTTTTGGCTATAGCTGTAATGTCCCCCATATAATCTACTAAATAAAAACAGTGGTTTGTTTATCAAAAGTTTTTTTTTTTTTTTTCTGTCATCTATATGCAGGTGTATGAAAGGAGCGATCAACTTAGCAAAGAAACATACAATACATTGATGACAACAAGAAGCCTACTACTAAACTGTTAGAAAATATATAAAATATACAGTTTTTACAGCCAGTTATTTAGTAAAAAAAATAGTAGTACAGAATAATAACTACAGAAATAATACATTTAAAAAAAAATCAAAAAGTGATAACAGTATCAAATTGGCTGCAGGAAGGATGCTTAACATGGGGTGATGTATAAAATATTGACCTGCCTGTCCTTATATGAAATATGGGAGGGATCAAAACCTGTACAATCTGTACAAACAATGTGGCTTTGAAAAAGAACTCGAATCGCACCGATGAACAGCTGGATATACATAATGTTAGATGTTTACATTTGAGAGACTTTATATAGTTTCTCAGTTTTGGAAATTTACAGTTGAAAAGGATTTAAAGTTTTGTTATGGTGCATTGCTGGACACTCAATTAAAAAAAAAAAGAAAAACGATACCTTTTATAAGCATGCATATTCTAACCCCTTTTGTGAAAGCACGTGTTTTACTAGTTAAAAAGCAGAATTACGTAAGGTAGTGAGAATGTATTACACAAAAATAAATTAAAAATTGCATTTCTTTCACTAGTATAGTGTTATCTCTCCTACTTGTTTCATAATGCAGGGAGCTGCTACTTGAACCATGTCATAGCTACAAAACTAATAATTATCTACCTATTGAGTGTTCATTTGTACCTTTGGTGTTTTGGGGGGAATAACACCGAATTACAAAACAGCAGCAGCCATTGAAATGTCTATATAAATGAGCAATGTATATACACTGAAGACATGAAAGGAGTTAGAATATGCATTGCACTGTTTTATTTTAAGTATTGCAATTTTAAGCCTGTTCTGTCACAATTCAATTTAATTCTGTCTAATCTTGTCCTTCTGCAGTATTTGACAACTGTAAGTTCACATTATTATTATTATTATTATTATTATTATTATTATTATTATTATTATTATTATTGTCTGGGATGAATTGTTGTACACCCATTTCTTCTCTGTACATTAGGTCAATCCTTCACTTCACTGTCGCTTTAGACAGCCCATCTTCCTTTGTTCGTTTAAAAGGTTTTTGAGTTGATATGGTGCTCACAGATGGAAAAATCACATGGTGACACTGCCAGTGAACACATGTGATTGTACAGGCAACTTTTTTGTAGGGTTTTATTTTTTAAATCTGAGCGGCATTGCGGCAAATGCCGCCGGTCCATTGGTTATTGTGCGCCCTGCATTAGTATTTCACATTTGTTGTTGTAATGTTAACTAATATATTTAGAGATGTGTATACCTTATAAAATTTCTATAGTGCAAAATCCTGGTGAGGGGAGCTGATATGATCCACACCAACCGTACACCCTTCACTTTGAACTGTGACCTGATTAAGACCAAATGCTTGACAACACTGGCTTCTTATCAGTTACACAGCTGTGTTTTGTGATTATCATGGTCAGGTTTGTAGGCATGGATATCGTACAAGAAAAATTTAAGTCGGGTTGTGAATATCCTCTGAATTTATAGACACTGGACTGCATGAGAATTAAGGAGGGTGCGCCTAACGGTGCTGCAGACCAAAACCTGGCTCTTCTATTATGCATAAATCATCAATGCTCCTGTGCTGACAATATACCTTATCCTTGGACCCTGGTGGACAATTATCTGTCTAGAGAAGGGTAATAAACAAACCTTGAAAGTCTTATGAATAAGATTTTTTGGCAGTGCATGTTAACACTGCACCACCAAGCCCTTGTGCACCTGTTACTGTTCGCAACAATAACAGGTGCATGACCTTATTCTAATGCAACCAGCTGTTACAATGTCATGCACATGACCTGGGTGTTACAACTCAAATACTGGCAATATTTGAATTTGTAGATTTCTCATTAAACTGTACAGATGCTTGCAAAGATTTATTGAAGTACTGTGATCCTGTATAATAACTAGGGCAAAGAAGCTAGCAGTTTTCAGACCTGTAGTACTGTGTGCAGATGCATTAAAATACATAAAAGAATCCTGCAAATGTTAAAAAGTAGCTTAATGTATACTTGTATACAAATAAAATGGTGAAGAAAACGGTAATTAAATTTAATACACGTGACTGTCAGAATGCCTCTAGAAAAAGGAATCAAGGCACTGGTGTACATTCAACCAATTAAATCAAAAGAATATGAAAAGTGACATATTTTAAAAAAAAGACAAATCATAGTCCATTTGTATTATGGCACACTAATGAACTGTCCATGAGTAAACTGTACTTTAAACAGAAAAGAGACTCCCCCTCCTCATACTATATATTGTGGATTGTGTGGGTAAAGTAATTTTCGTATGGATTGTGTAGGTAAAGTAATTTTCGGTATTAGCTAGCCACTTTAATTTGCGGTACAATAAAACTAAAATAAATATACGCAGGTGCCAGAGTTCCTGGGTTCCTCCCAGGGGTATGTGAGTAAGAATGATTCAATGCTTATTCGCCTTTTCAAAAACAAGAGTGGGGCAGATTATGTTATGCATAATACATGAAATCCAATAGAAAAACATACAGCTTCCAGCATTTTTTTGTTATTATTTAAGTGATGTTGGAGGTCACTATGGCTTAACTTATTAAAACATATTCATATCTAGTGACCTGAGGGTCGTTTACCAGCAATTTGTAATAGTATCCTTCCCTGAGGATGTATATCCCCAGTGACAGTGACAAAGTAGAGATGGACATATTTATGTATGTTTATCTGAAGAAACATAACCAATTCTGTACATTATTAATAGTATCAGGATATGGGGAGCTATGGGGGCTGTCTACCGGTCTGTCCATCTTTATGTATTTCAAGCATACATTTTTACATAAGCATACGGTGTGTGTAGCACATAGTGGTTTACTTTTCCATGATACGGATTGCACTTGGTATTTACAGCAGTGTGGTCAGATGTGCAACACTCTTCATGTTTGCTTAAGGAAGTTTACAGTACATTTTGATTTAAAATATACAATATGGAACTTGAGGCTCAATAATATTTTAATGCAATTTAAGCTTAAACATGTTAATGGAAATTCCAGGTGTACATGCCTTGTATTTAATTGTAAATTAACTTTATTGAGATGCATTCAGTATCATACTGCAGTTTCCTACACTTGTAATTTGTAGAGCCCAAAGCATGTCAGTAACCCTTGATTGGTATTGCCTTCCTGTCGCCATAGTCCAGTTATTGGTTCACTGGCTCCAAGTGCAGCTGGGTGCATAATAAGATTTTTTTTTTTTTTTTTCCCTGCTACTATTACCATCAAAATTACAAGATTCTATGCAAAATACTTTACATCAAACATTAGTGTTTGCAAGAATGTTCTCAGAATGTAGCCCATTTATTTTTTACTTAACTGCTGATGGATTTAAAGCTAGTTACATTGTAATTTGGGGATTAAGCTCACAAATGCAAGCATTATGTGAACTTAAAACATTTTATTTGTCCTTTTGCATGCATGGATTCCGTTGGCACGTGGTATTATATGTATTTAGTATATCCTGTATATTGTCACAAACAAACAGGCTTCCCAGTGTTGATGACAGCACTTAACTATTTATATGTGTATTGCGCAACACCTATTGTGTGGCACTATATGCATTAGTGCTGTTGTAAAAGCCGAAGTCACAAGAAACCTTAATTATAGCGTCATCTTTGTAGTGTTGCAAAGTTTAACTCTTAATATCATGGAGCACTGAAATCTATTCTGAACACAAACTAAATAACAAAGGGACGATTTACAGTACACGTTGATTTATGTCACACTACGTGTAGGTAACACGATGCTGGATCAGTGGATGCACAGGCAATTTATTTTTCATTTAATTTACATGCACACAATGCACTAAAAATATGTTATGCTTCTTAGTTAGCTTTAATGTGTGCAGGAAGAACAGAAAATAAGAAGATAAGGGTCAACATTAATCATCTAAACAGACAGACCTAAATAATGCTGCCCTTTACCTCTCAATCCTGTTGACGTTACCCCGTGGGGTAATTTTTGACCCACTTATTACCTTAACTAAATACAATATGGCAGAAAGAAGCCTGTTTTAGAAGTTTAAGATCAACACCATTTACAAACAGTGCTGTTTAGATCATTAAAAATATAGACTTCTTTCATCCAGTTTTGTGCATTCTTCCCACACTGTTCTTTGGAAGCCTTGATCGTCTAACTCATGTGTATGAACGGTATGACTGGCTATGGCACAGTAGGGGGGAAAAATGTGCCACTGGTTTAACTTTTTTTGTGAGTTTCAAGGACTCTGTTGAAAATAAATGATTTTACAGGAGTCCTGTCTTTTTATTTTGTATTTGGCCAACAGTGCTAAATAGTACCTCACAGTACATTGCTGGTGGAAATTCCAGTTGGAGACTGGACTGGACGGACGGTCGGGACAGCTATTGTCCTGGCCGTGCCACGCGAAAACCACTCTTCCACCAGCTGCCCATGGTTAATGGTCCAGTTGGTTTGCACCGTCTTTTCTTTCTTTTAATTGTTTCTTTGAATTCTGTTTGAACTGTTTATTGTTTTTGTTTAATACATCTTGCCAATGGGATTGTCCTTTCTGTTTCAAAGGGAGCTTCAATTAATACTCATTTTGATTGGAAACACCTGTCTGCCTCTTCTGTGTAACCCCCCACACACACACACACACACACACACACACACACACACACACACACACCCCAATGTAATGTTTATAAACACTAATGTTTATAAATAGTGGGAATTGGAAAAGTGAAAAAAAAGATTTTCTTTGCTTAATGCAAAAAGTTCAATTAGAGTGCTCTGGCTTGATCCATCACTTTAATCTCCTTCCCCCAAGCTAAATGTTGTTGTCCATGGTATTATACAGTACAAAGGAACCTTTGCTTGCCTACAATAATGATTGAGGTTTTAAACATGTGATCCAGTTTTCGATAATTAAAATAAATTAGGTCAGCATCTTCATCAAGCTAGGTTCACACAACTTATAATACTAATTAATGTTGGTTACGAGAAATTGGAGCTGGTTGGGGATAAGAGAAGCTTGCTGGAGGCTACATTCAAGCCATTTGCAGTAAACCTGTAGTGCACCCTCTTTATTGTCCTTGGTTAAAGCTGAATTTCCATATGAAATGAAAGGTCCTGTCCAATCCTACTACACAGTGGCTTTGAATAGTTGAGCACACTGTGAACAAAGGGCACTGTTCACTTTACACCAGGAAATTGTTCTAATAATCTTTGCAGAGAAATATGCTTTGTCTCAAGCTTGAATTCAGGGGACACTGCTAAGTTGGTTTCTGTCAAGTGGGCACTATGTGAAATTAAAATCACGTGGTTCCCGAAGCATAAAGTAGAAGTTCAATTATGTTATGTGTATCTTTGTTCAAAAGGGGACATTTGTTTTTGCTACTTTTCTGCCTCTGAGGGGATGCCTCTCTGCAGACCTCATTATCAGTGAGCTGAGAACTAGAAAGTATATAAAGGTTGGAAAGTCAATAAAATATGTGATATATACCCAGTCCCTTCTAAATATAAAAATAGATCTTCCAATACCACATTGCTTTCAAGTAAATGAATTCCAAACTGTTACAGCCGAGTACATAATAAAACCCCTTGGATTGAAACATTAGCTTGGCAAGGCTTTGTGTGCGAGGCCCCCAGCTAATAGGTTGGATGAAGTCAGTTTATCGTAAGAATTATATCTTTTAGTCTATGTGGTACCCAGCTGTTGTTAGATTTTCTAGAGCTTTTCTTTAGTTACCGGATAAAAACAATGAAGTAGATGCACTCAAACTACTAAAGCTGTCAAGCTGTCTTCTTACCAAATGATCTTCAGTGGAATGACAATGGCACTGTCATGGCTACTACAAAGTATAGTTCTATAGTAGCAAGCTATTGGTAGAACAGTGCTCTATATGTTCATAGCAATGGTATTACCAGTAAACACGGTGACCACATTAGTATCAGTGATAGATTATCAGGACCATTTTGCAATTTTGGTTACAAATTGTGTTGTTGTTGCTAGTAATGTTGCTGTCTCTTGATTGTTAAATAATAAAGGGGTTGTAAAGTGGTATCCCGTGGGGTGTTACTTTTCTGACCACTAGACATATATAAGTCGTGTGCTACTGTTCAGCAGAAAGCCAACACTGGAAAGAAAATCTATAGTCACAAGCGGGTCATGATAGACATGTGCACATCTCGGTGTTTCTGTAACTGAGTGTTGAGTTTAAACACGTGTTCTGTTTTATGGATGCATTAAAAAAACAAAGATTAATTTGCAGTGTCACTGACATGTACCAATACTAGCGCCTGCCTCCATAAATGATGGATATCATTATCAGAGTCACCTGTCATAGGAGACTTGGCAGGGCTATGAGTGCTTGTTAGACCTTAGATTATATTAACACACACATTAATATTTATAAATATTTGATGTCATGTTAATGTTTTATAAAACAGAATTTATGAATGTGTAGGTGTCCTATTAGCGAGAACCAATAGCAATGAATAGTTTTTTTTTTTTTATACACTGACTTCAATGTAAGGAGAATTTCCAATAACCCTACAATTAATGCTGCATAATTTCTTTGCTCTGACATTTATATATATATTGTTTCATAAGCACAGTTGCACTATGTGTATGGCAAGTCAAATTATCAGTTAGAGATATCTCAAATTAATTCAGTGAGTATTTGATTTCTGGTACTGTATCAGTACTTCAGTGTTTGACAGGCGTGGAGAGGGTTAGGCCCAGGAAGCCTGTCACTCAGCACCCTCCACTGAAAGCAATAGGTGGAGGAGAGCAAGTTGGTGACTGAAGCACATACATAAAGTGAAGGGCAGCTGCAGAGAAGCAGAGTCAAACAGCAGGGGGCAGCAGCTGCAACAACAACACAGCGTGTGATATGTCTGCTGCTGGCAGCCCCACAAAGACTTAAACACCCTGTGTGTCATTTTCTTGTGCCAGGTCTCATTCAGAATGTCACATTGCCTAGCCATGCACTACAAGGATGCTCAGTGTGTCTGTCTCTATGTGTTTGTGTATGGAGCGAGGTTCTGCTGCATTTCCACTGAAGCAGTGACAAAATCCAAATATTCCATGCTACACTGTGAAAAAGAGATTACTATAAAGGGTGCTCTGCTGTCACACACAGCTTTGTAGTTTTCCATATATTTAACGAAAAAACTGACAAAAATTCTAAAAGTGTAACACTTCGAAATCTAACATGAAGTACAGAAATGTGTCATGTATCAAGCTCTTCAGCACAGTGTCAGTGAGTGGGTGAGGAAGAGAACCAAAACCAAGGTTGGATATCGAAGAGAAGGTAAGCAAGCTGAAACCGCTGACATCCCAACGAGTAGCCACAGTTTGTTTATAATTGAATAGAGAAGACTAGTTCAGAGACTGTAGATCCCACCAAAGTGTTTGTACACAGTCTTGTATGTACTCTCTGTGCACTGCCATTGCTGGTAGTGTCATGTGAGTTGTTCAGTGTGCTGATATGTAAACAAATCCTGTTTGCCTGCGAGGTGTATCAACTTCAACCTCCATCTCTATCTTCTGCCTGTAACTCAGCAGTGAATGCATGCACCCACACGGCTATTCTTTCACAAGCATTAATGCACTGTATCTTTCTAAACAAGGGATAGGGGAGCTCCTTCATAAAAGCTGAATCTCAAAACTAATATTAACGGAATATAGTGATTGTTACAGCTCTGTATAATGGTATTTAAAACAGGATTAATTTATCCACCTTTTTACATATCCACCCTTACTCTGGTCCCACCACAGTGGGATATGCAACAGACTACTGTACTGTACTGCTATTGATAATCCGGGAGGGGGGGGGGAGGTAGCGGCGGGGCCTTCGCCTCGTTAGTGCGGGGGGGCGGGGGGCGTCTTTTGGGAGGTGGGGGGTCCATTAGGGGGGGTTGGGGGTTTTGTTGTAAAGTACAAATGGGAACGACCGGAAAGGGGGGGGTACTTTTCCGGGGAGTGGGGGGGGGGGAGGGTGCGGTGTGGGGATGGGGGTGGAAAAGGGGAAGTAGTGCGGGGCGGGGTGGTAGATTGGGAGGGTGGTCCCCCGGCGGGTAATAAATAAAAAAGGGCCAGACAGGTCCACATATTTTTTTTTCAGTAGACTTTTGCGATATCATTGTGTATTTTCTTTGATTACATAATGTTAAATAAAAAACCTAAATTATGTTCATATAGTTTTTTTGGCTCAATCCTAAAATTCTAGATGAAACTGTGGCAGGATCGCAGCAAGAAAGAGACTTGGAGACAAGGAAGCTGCAGTTTTAAGCACAAATGCACTCTAATAAACTAAACTGCAAACAAAAGGGTGGAAGGGGCAAAACAAAATGTTCAAACAAAACACGGTTCGTAGACTGGGCATTTGCCTTTACTTTTCACAGAAAATATACATATAACACAGCAACAACACAGAAAAAAAACTCACCAACTCCTCTCTCCCAGACACAGAATTTCTGCCTGCTTTTAAGAAGGTGGCCACTCCCTGGTTAGCACCAGTCTGCACTAACTGGAGAGTGGCCACACCTGTGGTTGCTGGCAGAGACACTAACCCTGTCTCTGACACAATGCCCCACAGCTGTACGGTTTATATATACTTATTATGCTCGACAAGTTAGCATAACATTTCTGTAAATTTAAACTGTAAGCTGCTGTATTTATATGCTGCCATAAGAGGGCACAGGCAGCTCTGCTGCAAAGTAAATTATGCTATAAAACTGCTGCTGATTATTAAGAGATAGAGAGAGCACAGAACTTTCATGTTCCATTAAAAGTTTTCATGTGTGCTCATATTACAACCAGATGATATTCAGTATAGTAGCATTCATTTCGTGTTCTACTAATCTTGTAGACAGGGTAGCCTGGTGATTTAATGCCCAATGTTAACGTCTGGAGGGCCAAGTCCTAATCCAGAGCGTCCATCCCCAATCTACTGATCCCCTAGCATTGGATCACTTTTAATATTTCAAACCCCAGACAAATTGGCATCTCAATTTATAATCTTTGGTCAAAAGAGACCTTGGACTGAATAAGTGTTGTGGCTAATTTCAGTCCTCTTCTTCAGGAAAAAGAGTGCTCCTCCAGGACAAGGCAGGCACATTGCCAAATTAGCAGAAAGTGCTTGTCAGTGGATTTTTCTATGTGGATACAAGAACGAATTTGGTAGGCTGTCATGCAGGAGAACTTAACTCATTATCATTATATGTGAAAATATAAAAATACATTTGTCTGCATTTTTATACAGTAGTGTTTGGAATCAAATGATTCCCAGTGATTATTATTGCAAACATTTTTATTAAATGTCAAGGAGAAAATATATGAGGCCCATATTCATAAGATGGAGGTAATTTCCGGCCATTCAAAAAAATTACTGGGTGGTATTCAACACATAATTTATAAAACTACAGCCTGGTTATTTTACCAACCAGCAATGGTTTTATTTATGATTTACTGTCAGAGATTGTTACCTTATCAATTGTCAGAGGTATGCAAGTGAGCTGTAGCCCCTACTGAAGATGTTGCCAGCATACACCGTCATGCTATGGCTCCAGTAATCTCTCTCTAAACCAGACACGCTGGGAGACAGACAAAATAAACAGATAAATAAAGCGCACACACATTTATAGTGCTCAGTTTATTTTGTTGTGTCAGGCATATCTGAATGTATGGCATAACAGTGTCTGTATTAGTAAGGGATTACTGCACTGAAAGGTGCTGGACACGAGGTTAAGAAAACCTACATTCACGCCTCAGGAACTCACAGTATTAAAAGTAGCAATTGCCAACACAGATTAGCTGTTGGGAAATATATAACAGGTTCTGTGGCTGTCCGAAAAAATATATGGCATAAGATGAAAGATCTGATTCATGGGGATTGTAAAAACAAGAAAAAAAAAGAAATCTGCGGGTTCTTCTCACTTTTCTGGGAGGATCATCTTCCAACCAGCTATCTATCTCTCTGCCATCTTCTCCGCTTACAGCAAGGAATAGGCTGCAACATGATTTATATGTTTTCCATCCAGCCTGTCCTGTTCAGACAAGTTAATGCAATTTAATGTATGTGTTACAAATAACAAAATACTTACATTACCAACTTACCGGATAATTAAACATAAACATTATTGTATTTTTGCTACTGTCTTAAATACATGTTCCTAACACATACATTATTCTAGGAAATTACCCATCTAAAACACATCTTATTCTAAGCTTGGTCTGAGCACGTGGTAATTATAATGCCGCTAATGGTCAATTAACAGCATCATACAGCTTTATGAATCAGACGAATAATATGTTAATGAGAAAATTGGTCTCCAAGGGCACGTTATTCTAATGTTGCGATGAGTGATTTTTGTTACAGTAAATTACTTTTATGAATCACTCGATTCAATACTGTCATATTAAACACTGTTACTGGCACGATAAAGCAGACGGTAAGTTTTATGCAAATGGGACATTATCTTTGACCAGAGATCAGAATAGGGGCCTGTTTTTCAAGTTATTTTAACCAATGTGTAATTTGCCCATTTGTTCCTTAAGATAAATAATAATAATAATAATAAATAATAATAATAATAATAATAATAATAATAATAATAATAATAATAATAATGTAGCATGTACAACGTTGGCTTAGGACATGTTACATTAAAATAATATTAAAAAAAAAAAACATTTTTTAAAAATTGAATGAAAGCAATTAGAGCTATATAACAGAGCTGAAAAGTCTGCAGTAGTCTGAATAGTAGTCCACTTTTTGAGCTGTTGAGGTACCATGTTCATGATGCCTTGTGGGTTTCCTCTAACTGGCCCCCATGTAGTTAACGGAATCCGCTGAGCAGTTGAAATTTAAGTGGCAGAGAATTGAAGAGGAATAAAACAACTTTTGGCCTCATTTAAAAGTGGCGGTAATTTGACCAGAATTGCGGGAGGAAAATTGAGCTGATTCCCAGTGTCGTGCCCTATTTACTTATTACTCAGAAGCATAAATATTCTAATTCTAACTGTGCGAGGCAACAGGTCTGAAGTTACGCGCAGTACTTATTCTATTGACAAAAGATGAAGGAGCTTACTTACTGGTGGCGGCAGGTATAAAAATATGAGAGCAGATATGCTGAAATAATTTAGTTTCAATTATCTACGCATCCTACAACAACGTGACGCCTACAACGCATCAGGTTTGTTTTGTACTGTATTACATGTGGGATAGACCAAAAAAAAAAAAAAAAAAAAAGAAATCCTCACTTAATTTTACTACTGTTAAGCCTATTGTACATATCTGTATTTTTATATAATGTAATGTGTACATTCATATTAATGTTATTTTAATACTTATTTTATATATTATTATTATTATTATTATTATTATTATTATTATTATTATTATTATTATTATTATTATTATTATTAATAGTTTTTTTTACTAAATTAATTAATGTTGAGATATATTAAGTGAAGCTCCCTTTGAAGCCTTGGAGGCCAAGTAGTGCTGGTCTCAGTGCCTCAATTCAACTGTTTAACACAACGTTACAAAATTCATCAAGATTAATTGTTACCATGTGACCTCCCAACTTTGTGAAGCCAGAAAGAACTTACAGAAAAATGTACATTGTAATTATGGTTAGGTACAATTTTAGTAACTATGTTTAATTACAACAGTGATTAATCTTGTAACATTGTGTCGAACAGTTAAAATTTGCTTCTAACACTGTTTGATCAATAAAGGTATTTAAAGGGCGTTTGGGTGGGTTTTTTCAGTAGTATTGTTATACTCACTGAGTTGTATTCCGGGCGGTTTTATGAATAAAATTTTTCATCAGCACTATGGTGCTTTGCCTATTTATTATAAAAATAATAATGTATTTATTCGGCTGACACTTTTTTTCCCAAAGTGAGTTACAATTAAGTATTTGAAATACAAATTCTAGTACCCATTTATACAGTTGGGATTTTATAGGAGTTATACGTTGCTTATGGGTACAGTAGCAGTGTTCTGACATTGAACCCAGGACCCTCTGGTCAATCATCCAGAGCCATAATCACTACTCCATACATGTATAATACGTAGCTCTCAGGACTACAACTCCAGATCCAAGTTTTTTGAGGTTAAGAATATATAAGTGTTTCTTTATCTTAGGAGGTTTTATTTATTTATTTATTTATTTGTGTGTTATTCATATATTTGGATACAGTATTTATTTCAACATTAATGAATTCAAGTACTGTATATGTATTTGTATGTTTTCAATCGATTTGTTTGTTTATAAAAAAATATTAATAGCCTAATAAATATGAGGGCATATTAAGTGAAGCTCCCTTTGAAGCCTTGGAGGCCAAGTAGTGCTGGTCTCAGTGCCTCAAGGCCAGTACTTCGAGAACCAAAGGGGAACCCCTGGCCAAAAAACAGAAGACCACCAGTGCACAAGCACAAATCAATCTATTCCCGCACAGACATTGCTTCTGTCCAGTGAAATACAGTTTAATTTCACTCAAAAGCTACAGTTATTATTTGTCCTGTATCTTTATCACAAACGAACAGAGACACCAAAAAGACTTGGAAGTGGAAGTGTATGTCAGATTATGTCTAGGTTGAGTGATCTTTTGTTTCATTCCGTCACATTCCAATATTGTTTTACTTTTTCTAAGTTTAGTTCAAGTTATTATATTTGTCACTGTTTGTTTTTATTCTCCTTTTTGATTCTTTGGTAACACCAGCCTTCAGTTCTTTGTTTAACACCCACAAAAATGAGTCATCTCCTGTAAATTTAATGGATCCGTTAAAACAACAGAGGACCTTTGGGTTGATTCATTACTATTCTCTCAGGTGCAAAATACATTTTTATGTCCAAATGAAGTATTCTGAAAGTGTATTTTTTTTCTTCCTGCAGTACACATATGGTTTTATATGTAATACGTTTGTCCTGGCTCTTGCCCTGTCCTAGCTTTTAAGAAGCATTTATTAAGAACCATTAGATATTTTACAGAGGTGCAAAAATTGTAATTTAAAATATTCTCCTTGAAACAAGATTTTCTGATAGAGGTCAACAACGCCTTTTTATGAGTTGGTGTGAAATGACACAAATGCAATTTGCAACATTATATTAAAGGTATTTTAGGTAATATAAGTGTGACCATTGACATTTAAAAAAATAATAACAAGGCTTTTGACAATTGCATTGATACTTCCAGAAGACAATCTATAAAATTCAAAGGTATTATTATTATTATTTATTATTATTATTATTATTATTATTATTATTATTATTACATATAATGTTGCATATCAGACCCCCTGTGGACTGGGGTATAGGTGGATAGATAAAAAAGTCAGATTTGCGAACATCTATAGAAAGTGACATTTACACATGCATAAATAGGTTAGTGAACAAAAACAACACTCAAATTGCTTTAAACATGGGGACATTCTTTGCTTCAAAAGTAAGCTAACGTAAACAAGATTAATTAGGCTACAAATACACAGTGTTGCTATGCGGTTTGCTATAAGCCACCTCCATGCAAAGATTAATAAATAAATAAATAAATAAATAAACAAATGGTAAATGTACAGCAACCTGCGACTGATGGCTTCTTTCTTAACTCTAGAAGTCCCTGCCTCCCTGGTTCTGCTTTTTTAATATCTCTGTCATGGTACTTTGCGTTCTTTCTTGCTATTGCCAACAGCTGATAAGCAGCTCGGTTTGAATATTGCTTCGACTATTTTAAACAAACGGCTGGTAAGCATTGTGTTTAGGAAGCTTGCTTTGTTTAATTCAAAAGCATTTAAAAGCTACAACAACACACTGCCAATATCTGCAAGCATACGCTCCATCATATAAAAAAAAAAGCTTTCTTGACTGGTATATTGAAACGTCACTGCTACACGCAGTTGACTGACACATGCACACAGCCCATCTCTCTTAAAGGGGAACACACTAAAAGGCTGATTGTTGTAATGCTTTGTTTCTGTTTCCATCGCGGACACTGTACTTGCTGCAAATATCATTACTCTGGTAGCCTAATTTTAATATGTATTTATTAATTTATTTATTAATTTTGCGAAGTTTAATTGATCAGCAATTATTTGATAAGTACTTAAATGCTAACCTCAGATCTGTACTGCATATGATCTAAAGCTTTCAGTCTAATCTGCAATATAACAGGCTGTGAATAATTGCCAAGTTTCAACAGGTTCTGATTTAGCTGCTCTTCTGCCAGTCAGGCTCAGATACAATCTGAAGATCTGCTCAATCTTAATCACAGTCTTTTTGCACAGCTCGACTGAAGGGGGTAACTTTACCCAGTAATAGGCTTATTGTATGCCATCTGAGAAAAGGAAGAAACTGTAAAATGTTGATGAAATGACTACTAAATGGCCCAGGCACAGGCAGGTATGGCAACGATTGGCTATAACTATTGAATTAGTATTCTACCAGAGAGTAAACAAGGGTATGTGTATATGGGCTTTAAATAACACAGCAACAAGAAAGATAATCTTAATCTTAATCAACTAATGCCCATAAATTAACAGATCAACAATTTGAATCGAGGGGACAGCCCTAATATATAAATTGTGTGTGTGTGTGTGTGTGGTAATGTGACCGATGGTCAAAGTTGGACAGCAGCAGCAATAGCACTTATCCAGGGACCATGTTATAATTTAACGCTTTCTGTGCAAGTTTATTGTTTATACAGAAAGAAAGTTTTAAGCAGATTACTTAACAAAGATTTCAATGAATACAAAAATTGTAATGATGGACCTGGTCCGACATAGAACCACAAAGGGTTAATGACCGGTGGTGGGACTTGAATTTGGAAGTCTGGTACCCAAGGGTCTTACAAGCAATTACATTTAAGGACCCATGTCTCCTACAGGGTAAAGGGTTAGGCTGAAGTTTGAATAAAACTTGTCAGTTACTGCTCTTCTGGCAATTTGCCAGAAGTGAGTAGGGTGCTCCTAGTATTTTTTTTTTGAAAAGCCCTGTTCAATACGAGTAGAATGAGGTGCTACACATGATGGTAGCAGCTAAATTGCACCCAGGCTGATTTTTCTGGTCAAGGTCCCTTTCTCACTTTAGTTTGACCTTGGCAAAGTCACAGGTCGAAGGGGACATTTTAAAAAAAACAGTGGCTATCATTTCTGAACTCATCATGTTAGAAAACCCCCAGATGAATTTTTCTAGGAAAATCTGAGGTGGACGGGCAACACAATTTCTGGTTGAGTTGGTGTGGAATGACCCAGTACTTACTTTTTTTTGCATGTTCCAATACAACTAATTTACTCAGTCTGTAGTTCATTGTTATAAATGAGACTACTTTATTGGCACAAGGATATTTAATCTTAAAAAAAAATTGCCCCAAACATGCCTTTTATTCTTCAAATCCACAGTTTGACCTGGATTATAAATGTAATAAGGCCCTTAAAGGCGTCCATATATTAGACGTATACGGACGGCCTGCTGCCGGACGACCGGGAATAATATTATATATATATATATATATAGATATATAATATATAGATATATATATATATATATATATATTTTCTTTAAAAAAAGAGAACTCAGTATCATCGGTATAAACAGGGATTTGAAAGAAAGGGCATGAATAAAAATGATAAAATGTTACCATGATTGATAATTTAACAGTAAAGGGCAAGTTTAAAAACAGAATACTTAAGTTGATTAAAACGTTTTCTTACCTTATAGATAAAGTCTGTAAATCTGAAATTTTGCAACTGTCACCTTGCAACTCAATGTCCGAATAGAAAACTTGCAGCTCTGTTTTCAAATGTTCTGCGTCAAAAAAATGGGCTATATCCCTCAGTTAAGCAGTTAAATGCTTCATCTGGAAACATGTTCTTCATTGCTGCAAATTCAGTAGCTCAAGAAATTGTATCTTATCCAGGCTTCCATATCGATGATGAATCTGGATTATTAAATTGTCCAAAATGGAAAAATACAGTGTGCGGTATTGCTGTGTTACGTCTAGGAACTCACCCTGCGCCTCTTTCTCCTGTGTGTGTCAGCTGGGTCTTCTGACAAGTTGGCTGCTTTTTCATACAATGTATTAAATGCTTCTTCAGTCCATTTCTAACTCTGTAGAACCAAGCAGATTTTCGATTCTGTTTTTGCGGAACACAACATCCATAGCCTTTTGCTGAATGATGTAAAATACTGTATCCGTATAAGAAAAAACCGGGTTAAACATGAAAAGCAGAAACGTGTATTCAGAATCTTCGAGAGTTCAAATGAACCCACTTGCACACTTTTGATGGCATCATCATCAATGCCCTTGAGTTGACCAAGCGTTAGAAAGTCTCAACCAATTTGTCATTATTATTGGCGATTAAGCTTATGATTCTTGAACTGAAGTTCCATTTTTTGTCAGTCAAGGACAACCAGTTTCGTCCAACAAAGCTACCCTTTTGGTGGATTTGGAAAAAAACAATGTGAAACCCCCTAGTGTTGCAAAGAAGATCCTGACCTGTGTAATGAATTTTGCTCCTTGGCTTAACACCAGGTTTAGACGATGTGTGTAGCAGTGTATAAAGACAGCACTTGGAGCCACTTCTCGTACTTTGGCTTGTAGCCCGTTTAATTCAGAAGCCATCGCTACAGCTCTGTCATACGTTTGTGCAACCAATTTTTCTTCAAAATCATACTCTGCCATTGTTGTGCTAACAAGGTTGAAAACTGACTGCGCATCTCACCCACAGGTTACATAAAAAAACAGGAAACGCTCTTGTATATTTCCCAATTCTTCCATATACCACACAATTATAGAAAGCTGAGAATGACAGGCAATGTCAGTTGATTCATCTATCTGCCATGCAAAAAAAAAGGAGCAGTATTTTTATCTCCTCAAGCGTGGATAATGAGATAGAAGAAATCAAATCATTCTGAATTGTTTTTGACATTCCTGTAAATACACTAGACTGCTCAATATGAGTGGCAAGCAAGTCATCAGCTCTGAGCTCCCGGTAGTTCCCCTTGTTTAAAAAATCCACCATCTCGTCGTGCCCTCTGAACAATAATTCCTAGCGTCCCAAGAAAATTGTTGCATCTATTAAACGTTTTAAAACTGCCCTGTTCCTTGTCACGGTTTTGTTGTGGTTTACTACTTGAATCCGTGCACCTTCATCTATAACATGCACAGTGCAAATTTGTCCTAGCATCTTCAGTTTCACTTCGGCATTGCCGTGGTTTTTTGCTATGGAGTGTAGTTTTACTGCTCGATCTAAATTTTTTATATCATTATATCCGTATTTTGTCCAAGTACTAGCAGAAATAAAGAAATATAAAGGCCAACAATATAGGCAGTTTGTAATCGCTCTGCCTGTCAGCCGATCCACTGTATCATACCAGTGACAATGAAATGATCTAGTAGTACTTTTCTTCCCAGTATTTTCTTCTATGTTTATTTTTATTGATGCTGAGGTCTATCCTTAGATTTTATACAGACTTTCTAAGTATATTCTAATCTAAAGTATAAAAGGGAGGCTTTAGAAATTGATCTACCACATTCACGGCCTCAGCCATTTAACACGGTGGCACTATATAATTCACTATAATTTTAACCCTTAAAACCCATTTATTAACCCTTTTAACCCATTTATTTAGTGTTTGTCAAGCGTGTCAGGTCCAATTTATTTTCACACATGCTGTTTATTTTACACACGCTGTTAAAATATATATTTTTTCAGATTAACAGGTTTAAAAGGCACTGCTTAGCAAAGGGACTCTCAGTACTGCATCTCCAGCCAAGCCCCACCCCTTGTTTGGTGTATTTTTCACATACCTCTTCATAGTTGTGCATACTGATAAATCCTCTCCTGATCACTTGTTTTATCACCAAACTTCTCAATAATGCAATCCAAGTAATTATTTTATTACTATAACATCTCAAAAAGCTCTGCAAATGTCTGTGATATTCTTTGAGCGCTGGATGAGGAAGCAGCTGTCTTCTTTGTTTGTGTCCGTGTTATCTCTGTTGTGCAGGGGCTATGTGTATTGCTTAGAACCGTTCCTTTTTTTCAGCTTCTTTCGTCTCCTATTGGTCTCACTCGACCGTTGAAAGGTTTTGCCGACTTTTTCCGGAGAAGAAACGACTAGAGACCTGTGCTTGATGTCTTTTTGATGATGTCGGACAGAGTCCGACATCGGACTAAAAGGGAAAATTGTACTGTCAGACCTGGTCCGATATAGGACCGCAAACGGTTAATATATGAAAATTAATCATGTTTCCTACCATCGCCCAAAATTAAATTGAATAATATCCACCTCACAGAATTTTATTAAATGAAATCGCTTTAATAAGGGCAAAGATGTCTGCTATCAACTTTGACTATACTCTCTCCACTAACCAACAGCGCATGCATAATAGAACATGAGATGAGCAAGGCTGGAAGCATGTCCGGAGATTTGCCTCCCTTGATAAAAAAAATGGTCCGATTCATCCAATTAAAAATCATTTATATCACATGATTTTTTGCAGTTTGTATTGAAGTCTATTGCAAATAGAGAAAACCAATGGAGCCAGTGCCTGAACAGTGTTAAACCACATGTTTTTTTTTTTTTTGTGTATGTGCCTCTCTGTATATTATAAACAGCTATAAAATTTAAGATATTAAAAAATACCCTTGATTGTCATTATATATTATGTATGAACAGAACACAGTTATACTAATAATTGTATATAATATAATATAGTGTCTGCTAAATGACTAAATAATAATAATATATGTATGTGTTTTTTTGTTTTTTTTGAAAGCTGAGTTTCCTAAGTATTTTACACATTACCTAAAATACATAAAAACCCCTTGTGACCTCCAGGAAGACCAGTAGTATCGGGCAATGGTTCAATTTTTGAATCATTAAGTCAATTTATAGATTTATCATAGAAACTGCAAAAGATTTACCTTCATATTCATACTTGAGATGTGATCAAATTGCTTTCCCAATATTCTGCTTCTTCAAAACCTTGCCTTGTTTCCTTTGATGTGTCTGTATACTAACATACCGCATGTAGGTGGACTAGAGGCACTGTCATTTTACTTTGAATCTAAGAGTAGTGAATTACCAATGGACTTACTATTGGAAGTAACTACATTTATTTTGAAATCCAATTATTTTTCTTTAAAAATAAATACTATTTCCAAATTCAGGGTACAGTGATGGGCTGGTCATTTGCCCCAAATTATGCAAATTTGTATATGGGACATTGGGAGAAAAAATATATTGATGGCACTGCCTCTAACCCAAGGCTGAAAATGTCTTGGAAAATTAGCGATATTCTTTGAATCTGGACCGTTTCTGAAATCGGTTTCTTTATATTTAGAGATTGCATAAATAATACTACATGGGTAGAAACATTGCATTTAAGTTCACACCTTTTAATTTATTGCTCTGTAAAATAAAATAAAAGTAAATAGCACTAATTAACGTAATGGTTGAATCCTGAATTGCACACTTTAATTCAATGAAATTCAAATCTCTTGTTTTTATAGAAACATCGTAATTTTATTCACATGATTTTGTATGAAATATTATACTTTTATCTGTAGTCTTGACTTCAAATATAACACTGGACCTTGTTTTTTTTTTTAATTCATTGCTTTGTAATTATAGATATATTGAGAAATTAGTTTTAATTATTATCTGTATGTTTGACTATATGATTGTAAATTTACATTAAACAGCGTGATAGAAATGATATGACGTGCACAATGTTATGTATATACTTATGATGATATATTCCTATTGAAATATTTAATTATCAATTTCGGCGAGTGATCAGACTTCAATACAGGCCACATGATTATCTAATCAACTGATTGTTTTACAAATATAAATGATCACAGCTGTTACTTGTGTTAATCATTGTGAACCTGACGAAGACATGTTGTCGAAACGTGTTGTTTGTTGTGTTTTTTCTTTTGTGTGTTTTTAATGGAATAAACTTAAAATAACTTTTTAAAATATAAAATCAAAGTAGTCCTGTCCTAATCTTTTTCAGTGTGCAACCCTGTCTTGGTGGACTTCACTTGATTATTGGAAGAAGCAATCAGGAGAACACATAGACTTCTTTCTCTTTTTTTATATACTAAAGCCTTATGGTTGGCACCTCGCACAGTCTAAACACCGAGGTACACAGATACCTTTCTTTGGAGAATATAGCACGCTTACTTAATTTGCTCCACAAAGTTTTTATTTAACCCAAAACAAAAATAGGTAAACGCTTTGTGCGTGTGTGAGTAATGTTTTTTCTCATACTGATTTCATTTTGTACTTTGCACTCTACACATTTTGGAGTGTGTATGCTTTTTCATAGTTAATCTACTTAATTAAAATAAAATAAATGTTTACAGTTTTCAGTCTGTTTTCTGGGGTACACCGCACATAATGCTTTATTTCTTTGTGTATTTATTTTTAAATAAAGGCTACTTATTTGATCTTTTTTGTAAAAAAAAAACTATCTGCGCAATAACTGTAGATAAAGCATTCTGTATTGGAAGTCACATGATAATAATATAATAATAATAATAATAATAATAATAATAATAATTATTATTATTATTATTATTAATTATTATTATTATTATTAATGGATCACTGACATAAACTCAACCAGCTGTTGTTACTTTGTTTTCTTTCCAATTTAGTTAATGAGAAGAATAGTCATTGCAGTTATTATTATTGAGGTGTGCTTGCCGCTGTGTGTTATTGTTTTCTGTAAAACATTGATATCCTGTCAGTTAAGAAAAGGTTTAATGCAAAGTTTGTTTTAACATTGTCTTTATCATGCTGGCCAGAGACCCGAGCTTACAACTTCACTGTCATATGTTCTACATTTTCTTTAAATTGTCAAATTAATGATCGATAGTAGTAAAAAAAAAATCGAGGGTAGTAAAAAAAAACGGTCCAGGTATTTGTCAAAAGAAACTGAATTATATGGACAATGCATATGTGAGAGGGAGGTGAAGTTGTGCGTGTGACCTAACTCGGTTTTGACATTCATGCTATCTGAAACACCTGTGCTTCCGACCTTCCATCTTGTTTATGTCACGCAAGTAGCTCCCTTTAGTGCCTCCACCTATCGGGAGGCCATACCCCCTCCCCCAGAGTGGTGCCGTGGTGACACACAGCAACCCCCTGCTGCTGAGAAGAAGTCCACATTACCATGCAGCTTACCTGGCCAGTGTTCTACCCGAAAAGAGAAGGGATGCAGTACCATTGTGTCACCCAGGCATCGTCATCTTTCATGGCATTAAGCCATTTGAGAGGAACATGGTCTGTTACCAGGCGGTCCCTTAGTTTGACCACGTATCTTACAACATTATGGGCTCGAGTTTGATTTCCACCCTTCTATCACCAAATCCAGAATACCTCTTGGCTGTCTCCCCTAGAGCAACTCAAATGGAGAGAAGCCAGTGGACAATTGGGTTACCTCTCTTACAGCAAACATAAGGAAGGGAAACATTTTAACTCAAGTCTTTGTATTTCTTTCTACAAAGTATCTCAGCATTTGTTTTAGGGTCCTATTAAAACGCTCTACCTGCAGGTCCTACACCAACGTTCTAATAGAGCGTATTTTGAGCAAATTGCACATTTGCTTAATGCACTCTGACATAAACAAAGTAGCTTGGTCAGTGATTATCTCTTTTGGTATGCCCCTCTAGAATTTTATTTTTTATTACCAGTTCATGGCCTGTGCACTGATACTGTGCATATGAACAGCTTCAGGGTAACGACTCCCATAGTCCACAATAACTAAAACTAATCTACACCCTGAGTCTGTTCCATTCAAGAGGCATACGATATCTACCCCAATGCGAGCAAATGGAGTGGAAACGAGTGGGAGTGGAACCAAGGGAGTAGGCCTCACTCCTTTTACGATCATTAATTGACATTTAGAACATGATGCCACATATTTCTGTATAGCCCCATAGATCCCAATAAAATCTGTCTAGGATCCTTTTCTCAGTATTTTCGCGGCCGAGGTGCCCAGAATACAGAATGTCATGGGCTAGCCTGAGCACCTCTGTCCGAAAAGATTGTGGAACCAGCAACTGATATACCACCTGCTCTGTGCCTGATGTTTGGGATACCCAATACAGCAACTGATTCCTTATGGAGTAATATGGAGATGTGAGGGGGGTCAAATTATCTACCTCCCCTCCACTGACTGGGCCTGTTCCTTCAACACCTGTATAGTGGGATCATTGCTTTTCTCACCCATCATGTCGATATTCTGGTCCCAAAAAGTCTGTGTTTAAAGTGGAAGAGGCTCTATGGCCGTAATAGGCTCTGAGTGGGTCAACTCAGTGATGTTATCCTGTATCCCCACCCCTTTTCCCCACGTTTTCTCACCTGGGGAAGTGCTGAGCCATCTCCTTCTTTCACTCTGCTACTGGTCCCCTCTGAGTATTCCACCCTGCACTCCTGTGTAATTTTCTTAGGACAAAACTTGGGGTTAAACAAATTGGACTTGAGGGGGAAAATTTTGCCAATGGTCCTCCCCCCCTCTATTTGAGACCCGGTGGTCACACCTACTTGCCTCTCCCAAGAGGTCTTCAAAGTATGGTCAATCCCGTCCCTAAA
Organism: Polyodon spathula; assembly: GCF_017654505.1. Classification (NCBI taxonomy): domain Eukaryota; kingdom Metazoa; phylum Chordata; class Actinopteri; order Acipenseriformes; family Polyodontidae; genus Polyodon; species Polyodon spathula. The sequence goes on along the minus strand of NC_054534.1, from coordinate 62,058,048 downwards.
TTATTGGATAGGGCAACATCTTAGCTACCACCATGGTTATGACTGTGGTTTAATTTTGTATTATTAACCTTATTTAGCTGTTGGGGTATGTCCTGGTATCACCGTGAATACAGATGATAACCACTGGCTGGAGTGGATGCCAAGACACCCCCCCACCGTTACCAGATAGGAACCCTTATACTTGCCGTCCATGTTTCCCAGGTCAAAATCCATCTGCGGACACTCTGCAATCCTGTGGCCTGGCTCGTGGCACCTAAAACATAAAAGGGGAGGGAAATGCATTTGATCCAGCGGGGTGGAACTGTTCCGCCCTTCTGCCAGGGGCAAGGTAGAGGCGCTCTGTATAAACCAGCGGGGTCCGTTCTTGGAAGGCCATAAGGGGAAGCCCCAACCAGCTCCCTTGGGGTTTACCGCGACTCGACCTCCCAGACCTTGGCAGCTACTGTGTCCTGGTGTGCTTCCGTGAGACGCATTGTCTCCTCCACAGTTGTCGGATGGTGACAGCGCACCCACGTATAACAATTGCTCCATGACCACCAGGTCGAGCACCTGTTGGACGGTCCGGGTCTCATACTCCATCCCCTTCCTACAGAGATGCAGCAGCTTCTAGGCTGCCACTCGGGGTCTCAGCCCCACTTCCAGACTAAAAGTCAGTAGGTCTCTGGGTTGAATCCCAGGTGATGCCAAATGATTCGCTTCACGCATTGGTAGCCCGGGACTTCAGCACTGTCTGGCGCACGGTATGCAGCCTGAGCATCCTTGGTTAGACAAGGAGCTGTCGCCCCTGCCATCCTCTCGAACATGACCAGGAATGCTTCCAGGTCATCCGGGGTCTTTTTTAACAGATTTGCTGCATTCTGGCCACTGTGGCTTCCAGGTTGACCGCTGCTGCTGTTAGTGTCAGTTGCTCTACCAGTAGGGAGAATAACCCCACCCACTGCACCTGAAGTTGTGCCTCTCGTACATCCCTGCGGCACTCCTGCTCCTGTAGAAACTAAAAATTGGGATCCATACAGATTTCAGTACTTTTACCAGCCTTCACCCTGCCACAGCATATAATACAACTGCCGAACAAACACCTACAAAATCAAGATCTGTTTGCAGCCTTTTAAATATATTTACTAGACTGGTCTAAAATAAATATTGATTGCCGCTTATGCATTCTTCTTTAAGGATTATTGAGCAATTTTCTATTTTCAGTGTTAGGTATGTTTTATAACTTCATCTCAGACCGTTTAACCTTCTTGTCACCTCACAATGTCAAGCTGTTTCATTATGAAAATTAAATCTGATTTCTGTTTTATGATTCATGCGATCGGAGTCTAATTTAGACAGCGAAATCAAGGTTTGCTTTAAACACTGTATAATGTAGTACAAATTTTTCAGCAGACGCAACATCAACCAAAATATTTATGGATGGCCAAGAATGGAACTAATGACACACCGGGGCTCTACAAGAACATGTATTTTTCTTAACTGTGATGTATCACCGTTCTGAACAATAGATTAGACTGCTTCATTATTGTTTTGCAACACACAAAAGCCATTAATGCCTGCATGCACTCCCTCCGAGACAATTTTCAATAACTTGTAACACAAATAATCAAAACAAAGAGTGTGTATGCCTAATGTAAGTTTTTTCCACTGAATCCACAACTACACTTAATACAAAAATCAGTCAGACAGGTTAAATTCACTGCCATAATATAGTGACAGATTAAATCTGCCATAAGGACCTGGCATAGTTGTTTAGGCTTCAGCCCCATTGATGAAGAGGTAGAAACAAATTTAGTTTATGCTTTTTGTCATGCACGGAAAGTTATAATGGGCTTATGGACGAATACTGTGTCTTCCAACACTTCAAGTAGTGTGTTTTCAGTTTGTTAATTATCTGAAATGAAATACTTTCACTTGATAATTAGCTGCTCATAGCACATGGTAGGGGGTAAATGATGACAAGACCCATTCAATTTGCACAGACAGCAAAATATAGTATGTAAGCCACTGAGGACAAATTAAATTCCCATACTCAAATAACAGCTTCCAATGGCGTCACTTTTCCATTCGGTTGTATTTTCTTTAGGCACATAATCAACCAGAAGTACAAAGGAAGGCACACAAGAAAGCTCTGCTGGTTTGACCCGTTGCCATACACATTTGGAGACATTTATCAGGTGAGTACAGGAAACATATATGTTTGGTAACTATCTTAGATTATTTAAACAGTAATATCAATTTACAGGTACACAGTACTTGCTTCTGCACATGTTCTAGTCCATTTATTACTGATTCTAATGGTTTGTGGATAATACAATTTAAAATGTCACGGAATAATTAATAGGGGTTGTACTTAACTAATTGATATCTTTAAAGATCTGTATTTCAAATGTTACTGGGAATGAAATGTACCTTTTAATTTAGCCCATAATAACATGGTGACTGAAAAATAAAATTGTGATGAGAAATGCTAACTAATTTGAGTTCATGTTCTATCAAATGTACAATTTAATCAGTTAGTACTTTTAGTGGTTTTCCTAATCTCTGATTTGGAGCAGACACATATACAAACATGATTGTAGAATATAACACAAGTACCTTTGATAATGATATCATATTTACAGATTAACATGCAAGTTAGAATTATGTACAGCTATGGCCAAATGTTTTGCATCACCTAGAATTTTAGGATTGAAACATAATAATAATAATAATAAAAACATTCAGAACATAAGAACATAATTTAGATCTTTTATTTAACATGTAATCAAAGAAACATGACATCGCAAAAGTCTACCGGAAGCCATTATAATAGTACAGTACATCATGTTAGATTTCAAAATGATTTAAAGATTTCAAAAATTTTCATCAGTTTTTTGTTAAGTATATGGAAAACTACAAAGTGGTATGTAATTCAGTATGTTAACATAACATTATTCAGCAGGGTTCATTCGACTTTATGAGGCAAAATGTGTTAATTCTAAAGGATGATGCAAAACATTTGGCCAGCGCTGTATAGTCCTGCAATACCAAGTTAACATTTATTTATGCCTTTATGATATTGACCCAGAACCAAAAGAGCCTGTCTTAATGAAAACAGCCAAAGCAAAAGACCACAATCCTGAGTTTTAAAAAATCCGAACATTCTTGTGGTATTAAAAAATGCAGGACAGAGTGATGTAAAAAGTCAGATAGAAGTTCTTGAACCCTGAAAAACACCACTAGCAGGCTAGAAATAACACTTTCCCACTTTTCACTTTCAAAACATTAACATTTATGGTATGTATATTATACCTCTTGAAGAATAGACAAGATAATGGTGCCAAAAGCAGGACAATAAGAAAAAAAATCTATCTAACTTCCTTGTTTATGTCATTTATTCTGAAGCATCAACAACCCATAACATTTGTCATAATTAGTATATTACAATCATTTTATATTTCTCTATCATGTCATTGTACTGATGATGCTTGTCTTATTAGGGTTCAGACAACCATGGCTAATAGATGAAGCTCCCAGCAAGCTCTTTGATTCAATCTTTTCTGACAGCTATTTTTTTTTTTCAAATCCTGACTCAGACAGCACAGAGGTGTTCCAACAATTACATATTTTAAAGATTATAGCAGCAGGGGAAATGTTTTAATGGTCCCCTCCCCAGGGGCCTTTCTTAAAAACAAATCCTATGTATGCAGTTGGAGTTAGAGTTTCTAAGCAAGAGGACTGAATTAGATTTCTCTGTACACCCTAGAACGAATAACATGGTTTGGAAGAAATTATTGGGCAATTGCATGCCTTGTATGCAGATAATGCTATTTGATGAAAGTAATGTTTTGATCTGCTGAGGATAATAGGGATCGAGGGCTGGATTTGTTGGTGAGAGTAAAGCTGTCTTCTGTGATAACTTCATCTCAGCAAGAGGTCAGATGCAAGAGAAAATCAGGATGGGGATTAAAAAAATGACACAGTCAGAGCAGCGCTCAGTTTCCTGCTGCGCACTGGGCTGCAGACGATAGCTTATGTTTCTCATCTGTTATGGTATTGTCTGACTTTCTCTCTCCCAGAGCAAAAAAAAAGGAGTTACTTAAAACTAGTAAGATTAGTTCTCTACTGCTTTTCTAATGTGTTTTTCACTCAATCTAATAAAAGACGGCATTTGAAGACCATCATCAGTTATTTCATAGAGGTTTTATTTTTCCCAACAACAAATAATTTCAGTCTCTCCTTAACATTTTTGTCTGGGAACATGGGAGAAAAAGGGAATGTAATCTTAGAGATAGGCCCAATCTTTAAAGCTATTTTATAACACTTTCAACATGAAAGAGTTTGGTCATCTACAACTGCCAACTGCAGTATGCTAATAAATTGGGCATATTAAAAAGGGCTGCTCTACAGCAATACTTGTTCATCAACATTGTGCTATTTAGAGCTTTTAAATGTTCAGTGTAGCCCATTGATGGATGCTGTTATGCCCTTTTTTCTGGCCTCCTATGGGATAACCACAAGAAAATGTGTAAGTACTGAACATGAGTAACTTAGCAACAACCCTATGACAATGTGGGTGGGGAGAGAGCTGACATTTAGGATTTTAAAGCACTATGCAAACATTGTACCGTAGTTCAGAGAAGAATTTCCACTTATATTTTTTGTAGGTATAAATGCTGACATAGTTTGAGCAACAGTATGATTTGTTTCGCTTTCTGTGGACTGTAGCGGATCACCATTTCACATTAGCCTGTTTTTCACTTTTAATGCAGAAAATAGTGTAAATGTTGGGTTATGAATGTACTGATTGTATTGAGCCCTCCATGGTGAAATGTCTTGCTTTACAGATAAACAAACACAACTAATTAAGCTAATTTAAAAAAAAAAAAATTTCAAAAGAGCAGCATTCTTTCAAATTTGAAAATGAGGTGGAAAATAAACCACTGGTTAACTGAAGAATCAGTCTGGCCTATAAAGATCAGCACATCAGGATAAAAACAACTTATGGATGCAACTTATGGACATATTAAGAAGAACACATCTGGTAATCTCCAACTAGACCATTCAAAGACTAAATAGTGTTCAAAGAAATGCACTCCCAATTTTTGGAAACGGCTGGATGCCTATGGAATTTCAACTATCCACCCAGGAGCTGCAATATGAGGTATTGGAAATTCATGCTGTTTTAAGTTATTGGGGGGTAGTTGTTAAAGACCCAGATGGGTACTAAACAAATACGGAGATCAGGTGTATAACAAAATCAATAAATTTGCTTTCAATTAAAATGTTCTAGAGAAACACATAAAAAAGAGATACACCACCCACACAATATATCGTGGGTGTGGGGTCCAATATAAATCCACTGTATATATAAAGGGCAGCGATATAATGAGAGACCCATAGAAAAACAAATAGGCTAACAAACACTGTACAACCACTCTCTCGTTTTATCCGGTGCATCAGGGTCCAATATAAATCCTCTATGCAACCCACTTTATGTCTTTTTTTTTTTTATAAAAAGCAGCACACCATTTTAATTTGTACTGCGGAGGGTAATTGCTTCAATTAATTTCATGAGTCTTCCTCTCCTTTCTCAAATGCACAAACCTGCTCCATTGAAAGAATCCATCCCCAACATAGGAGGCTTGTTGCTAGGGAGCTGTCGTCACTACCCTGTGACTTTTACTAGTGCATTACTGCCACAAATGAACACCTTGTTGGCTAAAATAAAAACCTAGTCAGCAAATAGATATTTGCCTTTGTATATTGCAGCTAAGGCATGCACAGTTAGACTGTAAAAATGGGGAGCCAACTCCAGGACTGCGCTATATCTGAACATGTAGTATAGCGAGGGGCAATATAATGAGGGGTGGGTGTACTTTTTCATTAACATGTGGTGCATAAAGTCCATGTCAGCTTGTTTTGAAAACCTATGGATACTATTGTATGTTAGAAAAATACTTCCCAAGAGTGTAATTGTTTGGATAAAGAAAGAAAAAGGTAGATTTTTATAATTTTATTCGGGTGTACAAAATAAAATAGAAAAAAAAAAAAAAACATTTGAAAATCTGATGGTAATTATTAAAGGGGACCCAGGGTTTTACAGTAAAATCCAGACTATTCAGGATCATTCAAATGCCATGTTTGGCACTGGAATTTACCTGTGTTAAGGTATCTATTAAAGTAGTGGTCAGTAACCTAGTGGTCATGTGCACATCAACAGACTGATAGTCCAGGCACTGCTCCATTTACCCAATTAGGCTATTATATAATTTAAAACTTCAAGCAGATGTCTTGTAATGCTTAAAATCCAGCAACCCGACCGTAAATTGGGAATAATTAATTCATAGACAGCAAAATTACATTTTTTCTTATATCGACATTTAAGAATACATTTAAGAAAACGAGTTGTGACCAACTGGTACAACTGAATTGTGATAATAATAATAATAATAATAATAATAATAATAATAATAATAATAATAATAATAATATTTTGAAGAATTACTACTGAATACAGTACATTATTATATATTTTGTTTACAGAAAAGAAAAGCACAAGACATTACCAAGAAATACAATAAATACATAAAGCATGAGTAGAATTGGTATATAGAAATCGAATGTAGTTCGTGGAATGTACAAAAATGATTGTCTACATTTATAAGATAATACCAAATGGCTACTAGATTATTTTGTGAACATAAACTAAGCCCTGATTAGGGGCCTTAGCATTGTGTGTGCTACTGGTTTACAAATAAATAAAATAATAAAATAAGTTAAATCCTGCATCCCCATAACATGCAGCATCTTTGTTTTCCGTATATATATATATATATTATATATATATATATATATATATATATATTCAGTATGTATTTAAGTACAAGTATGTTTGCTTTAATGTAAATGATTATACTTTATTATAGTTTAGGCATACCATACTTCTATTTTGAAAGAGCATACTGTGTCATTTAATATATTATTCAGAATAGATTTTTGAAGAGTACTTCTGGAAAAACAGTCTCTGGCTATTGTATGTTAACTTTTTGTTATCAGTTGCTGTCAGTTTGAGTGATTTCTCTTTAAATATATAAATAAAATAAAACTAATTAATAGGTGATGAAAAGGCTAATAAGAGGGCTTTGAAAATTTCTTAAACAAGTTTTAAAGTGAACCCTTGTAGGGAATTCATAGTTTATAAAGGGGACTGATTGTGAAATACAGTTTGATAGATTTGTAGGGCAGCTGAAGACCAGATGTTGATTTGGTTTGTTTTTTCTTTAAACCGGACAGTAATTCGCAGCCAAAAATAACATCTAGAATTGGGTAGATCAGTGTAGTTTAGCTCTCGTTTATTTATTTATTTAATTGGAGAATATCTTTCATTTGTTATTTTTTGGTAGCTCTTGAGAGGCTTCCATTCATTAATGGAGAGCATTATTTTACAAAGCATATGGACATGTATAAGAACATATTCATTGTACAACTAAATGAATTCATTACAATTGTTACAACAGTAAGAGATGATAATGCAAATACTCTTAAAACAGTATTATTACATTTTTTTTTGTATTATTTTGATGGGGGATTACACTTTACAGCATTGCTTTTTTCCATCCAGCTGAAGAAGCACTTGTAGTCTGAAACATCATGATATAATTGATTTTTTAAAATCAGTTATTCACATTTTTATGTACCTACATTAACGTTTTGATTTTGCTCCTTTCGGTACACAGTAGTTTTCATTTTTAAACATTTAAAAATATCAATATATATTCCAGTACCAAACAGCACAATACAGAATAAGCAAAACCAACCCTCTTAGTCCTGCTCAATATTTTGTTTATATTTACAGTGGAGCAAAAGATTACTAACCACATTGCAATATGTAATGTTATCTACAAGGTATAATAATGTGATTCAACACTGAACCTTCTTTATTCATATTGTTATATGTGAGGGTTTCAGTACTGGATATGTAGAAAGCAGTAAATCACTGGATTGTCAACTTGAAATAAACAACTCTAATGCTGGCTTTTGATAATAACAACTTTCAATGTAATGCTTAGTAAGCAAGATTAGTCGCAAGCTTCCTCTGCCTGTCTGCATTTCTAGTTTATTCCACTTGTATAAATTAATACATCTATAGAAAATGCCATACATGACATTCTGTGCTTGTATACTTTTTCCACTATGATATAATAATAATAATAATAATAATAATATAATAATAATAATAATAATAATAATAATAATAATAATAATAATAATAATAATAATATTTGGTGGGTATAATTTGGTGGGTATTGTATGAAATAATTTTGCAGTGACACTGCATATTACAATTAATATATTTGTACCTTGTTGTTAATTAGGGGACATAAAATAATAATTAAAAATACAAAGAATTAAAAAAAAAAGCATGATAAACAATTTACTGCCACCTACTGTAGCAGCACTTACTATGCATTGAAATGGCAAGGCTTTTTTTTCTGCTACCTCAAATACAAAGACCTTTTAATATACTATGTGTGGCAAATTACATGTCTTACACAATATGGGACACTCTACACGCAACATGTTAATATATTATACAGTGATTCATAAAAGAGTGTACTTAAGAACACAAAAACTGTTGTGGATTTCTCATACATGATTTATAATGTTCTATAATGTATCTTTTGTTTGACCACTAACATATGTTGTAGGTGGGGCTTTAGTGGTGTCTGAAAAAGCTATGGTCATCTCGTTCAGTCAAGATTTGACTGACGCTAATTATTTTTGTCAATTTGGTGTTCCATCATGTTTAATGTTATAAAGTATTTACACTGTACCATTATGTGCTTATTATTATTATTATTATTATTATTATTTATTATTAATTATTATTAAGTTAATGTATTTTTATTTTAGTATTTGCCTTGTCTTTTAATGTTAATATTGTACAAATAGTCATTGAAAAAAGCTCAATAAAACAACTATGACTTCAATTGCAAATACAGTTGAAAAACAAAGGCTGAAACAGCTGCTCTTGTGAAAAATACAGCCATAGACTTAGAGTAAATGATACAACTGAGACGGTTTCAGGAATCATCTTTGGTTATAAAACAAATCACCGCAGGGGCCAAGGTTGACTTCTTGGCTCCCCAGCTATCCTACTACAGGAGAGCTGGGCGCACTTGCAATGTGAGCCCATTAAAACTCAATGTGCAATTCTGTCCAGAACTGAAAATCTTGCTGAGAAATGTAAACACTGCAGCATATATTAAAGAAAACAGTTTATCTTGGATAACTACGACAGATATTTCACAATGAGCTCTGATGTATGTATCATTTTCCCAGTTAATTCAGCGGTGTCAGATTTCTGTTATTTGCATAACAGTGTAGTTCGGCAGTATTTCCTGTTATTCGATTGATGAATTCAGTTCAGTAAAGAGCTAAGCACCAAGGTATCGCATTATCACTTACAAAGGCTGAAACTTCCATTTCCTATTTTCAATTAACCCACCATTGCAAGGAGGCTATGTTCCTTTGTGTTACCCAGGTAATTGAAAACAATTCAGTATTATCCTGGCGTACTCATGTCCTCACTACTGTAATAAGTAAAGTTGAAACACAAATGTTAGTGTAGGAAGGATGTTATAAAAGCTATTCTCAAAATATTTCAGTATCTTTACTAGCTGTATCGGGTTTTCATACAAGTCCTCATTCAAATTAAAAATGATTACTATTTCATAATGTGGTGTTAAATAGAATATCCCCGTGGTGGAAAAACTGGTTAAAACAAGATATTTTGAAAGTTAAATTGTTCTCTGTATTCATGATATTACAATTGAACACTCTTAACTGTATAATATCCAATCAATTTGGTCAATAAATCACCTTTTTTTAATAAATGCTGCCTCACTCACATATTTACAGTGTATTCAGCTACTTTCACTGTATAATAATCAAGGTGGTAAATGTTTTTAGGCCCCCTAATTTGAGCTTCAAGCTAATGGTTATTGGAGAGAGGATTTCTTGTAGTGACAGAAGGAAGAGTCTCTGTATTAATAGCCTTATGTAAGGAAAACTACAATGCATTAATTGACTAGTTAAGGTCTAGCAACTCATCAATTGCCATGTAATGTCTATTAGTAATGGAAGCAGTGTTAACTTTGTAATGACCTGTCCACTTTTTTTTTTATTTTATTTTTTGTAAAATGATTGAGAGCAGTATCTGTTGGAGCTTATCCTGTTATATTGTGCCGTCCTGTAGAACATCATTAATTCTGTCATGGCCCTTTGAGCTTGAAAGTGGTTTTAGCCAAAGAATGTGGCATTTTCTTTCAATCACACTCGCTCTAGGAGAGTTGTGGGGGCAGAGAGGATGTATAGTTCATTTCAGTCTTATCTTTAGTTGGTGTTGGATAGGGGAATAGTTTAATGTTGCCCAATACACTTAAAACATAAGAAATGGGTTTATGAAATGTACATTTTCCCACAAAGTAGTTTACCCTAACCCCACCCCCACCCACCTCACCCCCCAGTTATGTCAATGGAGTAAAGTTTACACATAATTTTCCATCATCCTAACAATGCAAAATGTATTTTAACTTATCATCTGTGAAGACCTGGTTTAGATCTAGAAATGGCTGTCAGTATAAAGCAAACCCACATTACAAAATCACCACACAATGGAGAACAATTGGCACTGAAATATCCACCTTTGCAGGTAATCTAAAAAGGGCCTTGGCTTGTAGCATGGGAAGATGGGAACTATGCAGCACCAAACACAAGAATCACAAGAATGGAAAATAGAGAAATAATACTACTACTACTGCTACTGCTATTACTAATAATAATGCCAAGAGTTCAAATCTGGAACACATATTAGAAAACATTATTATTATTATTATTATTATTATTATTATTATTATTATTATTATTATTATTAATAATAATAATAATAATAATAATAATAATAATAATAATAATAATACAACTCTCAGTAGTCGTAGTTGTAAACATAGTATTATTATTTTCACTGAGAGATCGAAACTAGGTGACGTTAAATGTAATCTCCACAGTGCCAAAATTGCAGAAAGTCTTAATTTTAATAACGGGGCCATAGTCAGAGTACGGAGGCTCGACTACACTCCCACAAGTAATAAGTCACAATATGAAAGCCTGATGATGAAGCCCTAAGTTCGTTAACGTTTGTAATCAGAAGCATACAGACACCCTCATCAGTGCAGCAAGCGGCAAAGAGCCATTCATCAGCATGAAGTGTTAGTCATGGATGACCCCTAAATTATTATCAGTAGTGGTAGATACACTGATTGGACACAGCAGGGTAAAGGCTGGCACTTTACATCAGCCAACACTGAAAGGGGGAGATGGTTAAAGGCCATTTATAAGGAGATTGTATATTTTCGTTCGTCTTTACAAATGAACCCCAACTAGCGTTGCATTTTAGGGACAGTATGTTCACTGTGTGCAACGGCACAGAATACCAGCAGTAGTTAACAGAGGCTGAGGCTTCACTGTGAACATGTTTTTGTAATTCTATCTCCCCTTGTTTCGGGTCGGGGTTGGTTGGTATGGTCCTTCGCAGTTTCACATGTGTGCCTGTCAGTTTCAGAAGCTTCATCTCTGGAGTCTTGTGCGATCCCTTCTGTGTCTTAAGATTAGGTTAGTGTCTCTGTTTTATCAACATCGATAGTAACCTCCCCTCTGCTTTGACATTCTTAAATTAAACAAGCAAACCCGGGAACCCCCCCCCCCCCAAAAAAAAAAAAAAAAAAAAAAGAGCGAAAGTGCGATTGCTGGGGGTTTTGTTTTGTCTGCTGTCCCTTTCAAGGAGCTGCAGTGTGTAGCGTAGCAAAGAAGTTTGGACATCTGTTGGTGAAGTTTCGCCACGGCTCACGACAATGGGATGCTAATGAGATTAAACTATAACAGGTAAGGCCCTAAACTGCTTTGTTGTTTTTACACACTTGTACTATGAGGGAAACAGAATAAAGAGTCGATGTTACGAGTAAGCCAATTGTATATACGTTGAGGCAATGTAACCAAAATTGTAAGATTGTGTAGTATTATTATTTATGTTATTTCTATAGTTACGATATATTATTAAATACATTTAAACAGACGATTAAATGCAATGTATGCCACAGCGCCGTATTCCTTTCATGGTGTAAATAAAACGACAGTTTAAAAAAAAAAAAAAAAAAAAAAAATCAGTGTTCTATTAAAGTAATATTATATTACATTCTAAAAATCTGTTTATTAATGTTAGATCACATCGTATTGTATCCATAGATAATAATGTGCACTTCATGAACAGAAGTGCACGGAAAATAAAGTCAACACCATCCCTGTGTAAAACACGATTACAAGGAGATAAAGCTATTCAAAAACAGTGCTTAAATACATATCAACAGCAATAAGATACAAAAATTAACCCAAGTCTTGTCAAGTGATATCATATCATTTCATATTATTATACGTCCTTAGATTATTATCGGGAAGTATAACGACACGGTCTTGATCTTGAAACTGTAATGTATAATTATCATAGTTTAATTTTTTTGTTGAAGGGAATCATTTCAGCGCCACGTTTAAGTGAAAGATTAACCAATCATTGAAAAAGTTCAGAGGGGAAAACAATACCTGTTTTGATCAAAGTATCCCAAGCACATTTTTGACAGTCCAAACTAAATTTTATAATTGGGACCGTAATATTTGCCGATTTTACTTGGGTCTGTGATTTAAACAAATGCTGCTGATTGAAGCTAGCGTTTTCCATCTTAAAGATACAGCAGCTTTATTAAAGTTGGAAAGGTTTCAAATCAGTTTTTATTTTATATGGGGTGTATGCTTTCTTAAGGCAATTGATTTGACTCGGCGTGTTGTGACAGGAACGAGATGGCTGAGAAGAACCCCCAATCTAAACATGCACGGTCTTTATTCTGATTTCTGCTGTAGTTTACCGCTGTGTGTTTTGTAACGTAACGAGGGTACAACATTGTATTTAATTTACTTGTACTCAGCAGGGTGTAAAGTACAATTGCAGACCGAAACATTACAATAATAATAATAATAATAATAATAATAATAATAATAATAATAATAATAATAATAATAATGCTGAATATAGTACCAGCTAAATTGTACGTTATATTGCTCTAATTCTTACACTGTATTTGTTTTTTGCGTTGGTTTCAATGGGGAATATAGATATACCTGTTATGTGTTATACGCTGTGAAAAATAGTGTATTCTCTCTCTCTCTCTCTCTCTCTCTCTCTCTCTCTCTCTCTCTCTCTCTCTCTCTCTCTCTCTCTCTCCCTCTGTGTGTGTGTGTGAAGTGAGTCCTCAAGTGTAGTTAAAACCAGTTATCGTCTCATGTATTTTTTGAACTGTTAAAATTAGGAAATGTGTATTATGTAATCAGTTGCTTCTGAATACATAGCTGTATTCTTACACATAATCTGTTTTTTACATACATACAAATATATATATATATATATATATATATATATATATATATATATATATATATATATATATATATATATATATATTATATATAAACAACTGAGAATGCTACATTGGTGTATCACTGTAGTTTTTTCTATTATGTATTTTTTGTATCCAGTACATATACTGCACTTAACTAGAATAGACCATGAGATCTTAATTGGTATGAAAGGTGAGAAGCAAGATAAAGTCTGATGAAATAATTGTAAATAAGCTTTTGTTTAAACATTATGGGAAAAAAAAAAGAGAGAGACAATAACCTAAAGTCCATCCAGACTGGCCCTACTTCAGGTTAAGCCTATGAGCCAAGAGTGATTCAATTGTGAAAAATAACTGAATATTCGCAGCGCAAGACCATAAACGTGCTTGTTTCTGTATAGCTCATGTTAACTTATCCTCTATAATTTTAAAGTGGCTACCCCTCCCGCCCAGTTTAAAGTTATAGTTTGTTGTACTTAATTTGAATTTTGGGGTTTATTAAAATTCATCCTATCCTAAATAAATGTACTTTGCCAGTGATAAAATGTAATACGCTACAGTCATCTTTTAAAATGTGTTTTTCATTTGTTTATGATAAATACCATCAGGGGCGCTGGAACTAGGGGTGCTGGAGGTGTGGTAGCACCCCTTGGCTTTTCATGGTTTACATCATATTCAGGGATTACAGTTTTGTTCAGTGGCTTTCAGCCCCCCCCCCCCGCCCCCCCCCAAAAAAAAAAAATTGTTCCAGTTTCTCTGAATACCGTGCTATGCCAGTTGGAATAACAAATATAACTACGTTTTGATGATAAATAGCCTGCTTAAAAATGTTTGCTTTTGATTCACATATAAATGGTAGCGTGCTGGTTACTTAAATTTTCTTTTTTGTTAATAGAAAAACTGGAGGAATTTTATGTTGTGTAAGCCACTGATAAATCAGTCCTGAAAAGCTACACGCCTAGACTATGTAGTATTTCATTGCACCCCCCCCCCAACCTGCCTCTGAAATTATTTTTAAAAGCTTTCTTTCTAAATGTGATCTTTTTAGCAAAATGCATTTAAAAAACCCTTTTAAATACAGTTTATAGGAGAGCGTGATGAAAAAATCAAAGATGCTATTGTATGATGTTCATTACCTATTTAAATTCAGTACATGCATATTAGGAAATACTCTGCAGAGCGACATGTATGTACAGTAAGTATGTATTTTAATTTCTAATAGGTCTTAAATGTATCACATTTCCAAACTTTTTGGGGAGATCAACAGATACTCATACATTGCTGTTCTTTCAAGAATTGTGGTAGCCTTTAGAATTCCGAAAGAAAAAAAAAAAAACACTTAATTATCTTTGCTGATTAATTGAAATGTCTTATAAAACGTGGTTTGTTTTATAATTTTTTTCATACTATGCATTACTATTTTGAAGCTGTCCTTATAATTGAGATTAATGTTTCAGTGCAAAGAAACGGGTTTGAGGGTTGAATTCATTTTAAGTGCAGTTGTAATCAATTTCTGATGCTGCTTTTCACTGTAGCTTAGTCTGTGTCTAAAACTGGCCTATTATTTAAAATTAACTTATTGATGATTGATAGCCGCTCCTCCTCGTCTTGAAATGTCATTTAATTCAAAATAAGAACAGTGACTCTTTTAAGGTGCTTGACAGGGCAAAGAGGGCAACTGTTTTTACCTTACGTCTTTGTCAAACCAATAGGCAAAATTGAACCTTTTCAATGGTTTTATTGAATTTCACGTTACCTTCTGTTTGTAATATATGTGAACAATAATCTGTGATTAGTTTCCAATTTAATTTAAGATGTATCAGTACTAAGCAATTTTAATCAGAGCAAAAAACAGTATTTCATATAAACACATACAATGCATATTTCTTTTATCTGAAGTAAGATTTAAAAAAATGTCACATCTGTATTCAGCAAAATTAGTGGGCGATTGCATTATTAATTTTATTTTAAAAAAAGCAATACAAAATAAAACAACCTTTGAATGGTAACTATTGATACATTTCATTTATTTTTGAACATTTTTTTTCACCAAGCATAGGTAAAAAAAAATATTTAACCTTTTTTCTCTGTATATGTTTGCTGATACAGTATTGTAACAGTATCTGTAGTGAAACTGATTCCAAAAATTGCATAAATTGTCATAAGGTTTCGTTCAGTAAGTTAGTGCTTCCTCATTGAAATGGAAGGAGCAATAAGTAAACTGCTTGTAAATCCATATGCTGCGTTGTCATTTATTATATAGCTAATCGTTTGTTTACAGGTGAACTAATTGGGTTTCTAGGTAAATGTAGTACATGAATAATGTGTACCAACACAAAACAGCAACAAAACATCAATAGTTCTATGATATTTATTTTACATTATGATGTGAAAAATCAAAGACAAAAAATGTACAGTAGTCTCTTCTTTTTTAATGTGTTTTCTACATTTAGATTGTTATGATAGCTTGATGCAAACCTAATGGAAATCAGCTGTGAAAAGAAAGCAAATAGTTTTGCACAAGTGAACCCTTCACCTGCTAAACCATTGAGGCTCCTCTGTTTAATGCAGTCTGACACGTTACCCATTATGCTATTTAAAACTTACAAATTCTTCAAACTAAAAGCAATACTTTAAGTTTTCCAGGACTTTTTTTGTATGGAATTACACAATGTTCAGTTCCTACTTAAAATACTCTGAATACAGTATTTAATATATTTAATAAACTAAATAGTAAAACTGTTTTCCTTAAAAGTTATACTTTACTTGAAGCATTAGTAATACAATAAAAACAAAACACTCCAAAGCAAAAATCATAGTAAAGGGATTAAAAGGCCCAGAACAATATACAGATGGTAAAATTAATATTGATGGGGAAGCTGTGTTATTGCCTTTATTAAAACGATGTTACTATCTAATCAATAGCTTTATTGTGGTGCCTGATGTTAGGGTCATCTATAATCATATTTGCAAATCTGTTGGTTGCAACAAATACAAACAGCACATTATCAACACACGTTAACCTAGTTTACAATATAGCAGGAGGAAGAGGAGAATACAGGATAATATTTACTGGCAAGTAAGTCTCCATTTGGCGTTTCTGTCTGTGTAGAAGCACAAGATACAGTATAAAGTCCCTATTGCTGATTTTCCTCTGTGCAGATTCATAAAATAAAAACGGCTTTTGAACCCTATATATTTGTGCAATGCATTACTTTATCACATGAACTCTTATGAAAAATGCATGGTTTTCTCTTTCATAATGCACTAAAGGCTAACATTAGGGTGCCTTCCAAAAATACTTTTTATGACTAATGTGGAAAAAGTGTTAAATATTCTGCTTTTATAGAGCTACTAGACAAATGCAACTTGATAGATGGATGGCATAGGGATTGCTTAGGCTGCATCCTCAAAAACCATTGTGCCCGCAGCACCACCCTTTAGTCTCAGCAATTAGGAAGAGTGTCCGCAACCCCCTTGAAGAAGATCTGTCACATTTAAGATGCACAAATCCTGTTTGGATTGGCTTAAAACAGTGTACGAAGCTGTCTACCGAACGTAAATATGAAGGGAAAAAAAGAAGGCAGTCTTGTATTTGTATTTACATTTTTTAAATTCACAGCATTGATCTATTACTATATAATACATTGGATACATTATAAAGTCACATGTTTCAAACTTAACCGTAAAAAAAACAATGCAAACATCTCTTAATAATTTGAGAGCACAGGCTAGTACAGTATCTTGCAGATCATTTAAATCACATGGAGGTTTCATAGAAATTAGTAGTCAAAATGTGTAATAATTTATTGAAAAGTATAAGCTATTAGTAGATTAGTATAACAAAAAAAAAAAAAAAAACTATCCAAAGGATGTAATACATTATTTTATGCATTTAAATCTTGCATTCCAACATCCTGACTCTGCTTTAAGATAAGTGGGCCTAATATTTAGGTAAGTGTTTAACTATAGATTTAGCTGAGGCCAGAAGCCAATTTTTAATAATGATAAAAAAAAAGGATTCCATTTCATTTTTCATCTTTTATTTTTTTTAAACAAATGGATGAAACAGTCCAGCTGTTCACTGGTTAATTGAAAGTAGTGCAAAGGAAGTGTGGAAATCAACCAAGCAGTGCAAACGTTAGTTTACTTTTCTAAAACAGACTGCTAGATTTCTATATAATTACCTTAGCACAGTGGGTTGTAGGAACAATTCAATAATTGATAGTTTAATGTTTATCTGGGTTGATTAGCTCTCTTATTAATACTATTTAATTGACGTATTACAAATAACAAAGATTTACTATGAACACGCATACACACGCTAGACACAAGGAATGTTTAATAAATAGTAATATTTTATTAAGTACACAAATAATAAAAAGAAATCAGAAAAGTCCGAAAGTAAATCTTAGTCTCAGAGCACAAAACACAAGTCCAAAGCTGTCACTACATTGATGCTGGTTAGCAGGCAATTGAAATATGACACCGCCTGTCTCCTCATACACAAAGCAGCCACCGCAGCAGCTCAAGCAAGCTTGACGTAGCTAGTAAATTGCTCACACACGCCCACATACAAGCACAGCATCAACTGAAATGATGCAGACAATCTTAGAATATATCACATTAAGCTTATTAATGGTATATAGATTAATGGTATAAGGATATGGTAATTTTACATTTAAAGAAATTCTTCATACAGCAATATGAGGTAGATTATTTACAGTTACTTCATGTTTCACTAAAAGTTATTTCACACGCATAGTTCAATTCTATGTGAATGTGTTACAATTAATTAATTTAGTTCCATGAAAGGAAAATGCAACTGGAATTATACTCAGCGGTTCCTTGAAGCTTAGACTTTTGGTCTGCTGGCTTAGAAACTTAAGCTGTTGAAGTGTCCAGTACAAAAGGTTCTCCTCTCAGCAACAAAGTCTTCAATCCTACATTGGATCAAACTCGGCAACAAAGCTTTCAATTCTCTATAGAATCAACAACAGCTGCAACAAAGTCTTCAGTCCTCGGTATAGGATCCACAACAGCGCCCGCCCGTTCTGTCCTCTTCGCTTAATCTTTTAGCTACACAGGTAGCAGGGCACAGTTTCTTTTGGATACTGTGGTTTTAGGTGTACAGCAGACCCAGACTGGTTTGTCTGATAACAGTCGCTGTAAGTTTTATGGCAGGCCTCCAGCCAGGCCTCAGTCTCGTTGCTTGTGGTAGTTACTCACTTGCAGCTTGCTTCCTCGTCTTGGGTCCGTTTCGTGCCAGAGTCCCATCTTGGGTCCATTTTTAGGCAGAGTCCTGGAGTTGCAGCTTCATTTAGCAGAGTGACAGCAACTTGTTTAGCATTCAGTGTGGAGCGCAAAATGTTTAGTTTTGCTTGGATATTTATAGTCTTTTCACTCTGCTAAGTAGCTACTTTCATGAGGTCATTTGTGTATCTTACCTCTTTAAACTCCCTTTGATGTTTTAATGTCCTTTTCCACTGGGACAGCACTAGTTTATGTCTTCCTTGTGTCAAAACGATTGTTGTTGCACGTGTGAATTATCTGTACATAATTCAACTGTCCTTTCAGCCTAATCCAGTCCAGGCACCACCTAGCCCCGGTCACCTCGTTCAGTAAGTCACATAGTTCAGTATGTCTGCAAGAAAGAGGCCCTCCTCTCAAGACAGTTTCATTAATTAATCCAGTTACATTTCCAATACACGTTCACGTGTTATTACCATATTCAGGGAATATGTCCCACATCATCCCCTTTTCATTTGGGAATTTATTTCTTAAGTTCAGGAACGACAACATAAACCCTACATGGACTCGTATTATAATACGATCAAATCACGTTAACCCTTTTCAATGAAAATTGATGAATTTCTTAGCATTGCTATATAGATATAGGTATACATATCTTAACCCTAACAGTATGTGTATATCACACTAAGGTTATATATTGTATATATATATATATATATATATATATATTATATATATATTATATATATATATATATATATACACACACACACACACACACACACACACAGACACACACACACACACTGAGTGTACAAAACATTAAGAACACCTTCCTAATATCGAGTTGCACCCCCTTTTGCCCTCAGCCTCAGTTCGTCAGGGCATGGACTCTACAAGGTGTCGAAAGCATTCTACAGAGATACTGGCCCATGTTGACTCTAATGCTTCCCACAGTTGTGTCAAATTGGCTGGTAGTGGATCTCTACTCCGAATAGCTCGTTCCATCTCATCCCACAGATGCTCAATTGGATTGAGATCCTGTGACTGGGCAGGCCACTGCAGTAAGCTGAATTCACTGTCATGTTCGTGGCACCATTCCTGGACAATCCTAGCCATGTGGCATAGGGCATTATCCTGCTGATAAAATCCATTAGCAGATGGATACACTGGTGGCATGAAGGGATGCACCTGATTGGCAGTGATGTTCAGATATCCTGTGGCATTCAAACATTGCTCCACTTTTATCAAGGTGCCCAATGTTTGCCATGAAAACACACCCCACACCATCACACCACCAACACCAGCCTGCAATGTTGGCACGCGGCATGAAGGATGCATGTACTCATGTGGTTTTCTCCATATCCTAGTCCTCCCATTAGCGTGAAAAAGCAGGAACCAGGATTCATCAGACCAGGTAATGTTTATCCAATCCTCCAGTGTCCAATGTTTTCATTCCTTAGCCCACTGCAACCACAGTTTCTTGTGTTTTGCTGAAAGAAGTGGAACTCTGTTAGGTCATCAGCTGCCATACCCCATTCATGTCAAGGTACGACGAGTTGGGCATTCTTTATTGGGTCTTTCGGCAGCAGTGTTGTACTGGACTGTCAGTTGACTAACTGTAGCCTGTCTGTTGCTCTGCACAATTTGTGTCAGCCAACTTTGGCCTCTTTCATCAATGAGTCGTTTTCGACCACTGGCCTGCCATTGGCTGGATGTCCTTTGGGTGGTGGCCCATCCTTGATACACACGAGAAACTGCTGAGCATGAAAAACCCAGCAGCGTTGCAGTTCTTGACACACTCAAACCGGCGTGCCTGGAACCAACTACCATACCGTGTTCAAAGGCACTTAAATCTTTTGTCTTGCCCATTCACCCTCTGAATGGCACACATACACAATCCATGTCTCAATTGTGTCAAGGCTTAAAAGTCCTTTAACCTGTCTCCCATTCATCTACACTGATTGAAGAGTGTTTAATAGGTTACATCAATAAGAGATCATAGCTTTCACCTGGATTCATCTCGTCAGTCTATTTCATGGAAAGAGCAGGTGTTCCTAATGTTTTGTACACTCAGTGTGTGTGTGTGTGTGTGTGTGTGTGTATACATATATCCTAAAAAAGATAGAAAGATAGAAGAAAAATAGAAAGCTAGCACACATTGTATTTATATCTGCCTTCATGCGTGTTAGCGGGACTTTTTCCTTTACACTGTTGCCTCAGCATTTTCACTCGGTCCTGCTGCAATTGCAGGACAACTATTCCCTTCCTGTTCATTACTCTCAAACTTTTCCTTTTTCATTAAATTAATTGTTTTAGATCTCCAGTTAACATCCACTAGATGCAAAACCAGAAATAACCCAGTCACTAACCCAGACAATATGATCAGAGCGAATATAACTCCAAACTCTGTCCTACGGATAACTAAGTTTTCTCTGGGTCCCAGTCTCAAATCTGAGACCCGAAGGTCAGTTGGAGTCACGGTAATTTCCACTGTGTGGAGCGCCTTTTGACAACCAAACTTGCTAACTCTCCTATCACTGGATGCAAGCTATTCTTACAACTGTCTAAACTGTACCATTTTATCGGGATCATCACCTGGACCACAACTTGCTTGGTATGTGCGCTTAAGATCATCGTAAAAATCACAAGGATCTTATTTTTCCCTACATTTCATGTTGTAAGCCCTAGTTAGAGCTACACCTGAGTTTGAAAAAGTATTTCTTTTAATTTCTCAAAGTTATTTTACATTTCGTCTGGTAAATTATTTACCCAAGCAGAGTGCAGTAACCTTTGTTTAAAAAAAAAAATGACTTGTGCTGCTCTCTTCAATTCCAGCCGATTTAATAAAACCTCTAGTTGTAGCTCTAGTTGTACTCTTCTATATGATTACCCTTTTTTGTTAGGTCAAACTGGGGGACTTTTACAGTCATGCTTAACAGTTCCCCTAATGTCATTTTAGACCCTAACTGCGTTCTGTATGTGTCTCTTGTGTTTGGAAAGCCAGGTGTATTCGGGTGCTGGTCTCTTGGAGACAGTACTGACAACTCAGACTCCTCTGCATGTGTATTGCGGGTATGTCTGAGATATTGAAATCCAGGGGTGGTAGCCTGTGGGTTTCGGGGAGGCAGGGCTGCAAAGTCAGCATTCTCGGCATCATCCTTAGTTCTGTCCCACGTTACCATTGCTGTCTCATGTTCCAACTTTTCAATTCTATATTTTAATGCAGCCTTCTCACTGATCAAACCACCATTCGCCTCATTATTCCTACGCATTTCTTCGTTAAGCTCTGTGTTACGCAGTTGACACATAATCCAGGCTAATCCTCAGATCTTGAATTGCGGCTGCTGTTTCGTCTCTAAGCTTAGCACTCCAAGCCTGATTTTCTCCAGTTACAGCCTGAAGCTCTCCAATCAAATCCTGATTTTTGCTCCTGAAAACCTGACATCTCTCCTGCACTACCTGACATTTGTCCTGTGCCAAGTCCAACCTCTTAATCAACAGGCATACTATAGTAGCAATTGTGCTGACAAGTCTCACTGCCTTAACTTTGAATTGCTGAAACACATTTTCCTCAGCCCTCCTGAGATTCAGCTTTGTGGGAGAAATGACAAGATCCCCTGGATCGGGAGCCCCTGGTGTATCCTGTTTAATCACATCTACCAAATATTCATATAACCCCTGCTCAGAAGCAACTTCCAATACAGGCATCTCCATCATGGCATCAGTGTCTGAATCTGAACCTACAGGCGTGGCTATACTTTCTAACTAGGTTTTACGTCAAAATTATACAGCCCGTGGTTATACACTGTTAAAACACACAAGAAACCAAACAACACGGCGGCACTCAATATTTGATAAATGTGGTTTGTGAAAAGATTACTGCTCTTTGATTTCCTGTTCTAGCAATGCTGTTATACTCTGTTAGAATGGAAAAGCAACTACTTCACAGCAATCTGGTTTTTGATTCTAACTCCATTTGTTATATACAATTGGAGGGGTAAAACAACTACTGCAAATTAAATTCCAAGTTTAATTCTTTATGTTTGTATGTTCATAAACCTGGCACTGTGCTAAATCAGTCTTATCACGTCGGGGTCACCAATTAATGTAGGAACAATTCAATAATTGATAAATTAATGTTTATCTGGGTTGATAAGTTCTCTTATTGTCGTGTTACAAAGATCAAGGATTTACTATGAACACACATACACACGCTACACACAAGGAATGTTTAATCAATAGTAGTATTTTTAAATTAGTAAAGTCAAAATGTGTAATAATTTCTTGAAAAGTATAAGCTATTAGTAGATTAGTATAACAAAATTCCATCCAAAGGCTGGAATACATTATTTTATGCATTCCAACATCCTGACTCTGCTTTAAGATAAGTGGGCCTAATATTTAGGTAAGTGTTTAACTATAGATTTAGCTGAGGCCAGAAGCCAATTTTTAATAATAATAAAAAAAAAAAAGGATTCCATTTCTTTTTTCATCCTTTGTTTTTTTAAACAAATGCACAAAACAGTCCACCTCTTTGCTGGTTAACTGAAAGTAGTGCAAAGGAAGTGTGTAAATCAACCAAGCAGTACAAACATTAGTTTACTTTTCTAAAACAGACTGCTAGATTTCTATATAATTGCCTTAGCACAGTGGGTTGTAGGAACAATTCAATAATTGATAGTTTAATGTTTATCTGGGTTGATTAGCTCTCTTTTTAATACTATTTAATTGACGTATTACAAAGAACAAAGATTTACTATGAACACGTATACACACGCTCGACACAAGGAATGTTTAATAAATAGTAGTATTTTATTAAGTACACAAATAGTAAATGTAAGCCTAAAAATGAAACCTATGCTGTGAACTCTGTCACACAATGAGGGGTGTTAACCAGCACAAAAACTCTCCTCTCGGCAATCCTAAATTGGATGAAACTTGGGAAGAAAGCTTTCAATTCTCGATAGATTCAACAGCAGCTGCAACAAAGTCTCCCATCCACTCTGTCCTCTTCCCTGAAACTTTTAGCTACGCAGGAAGCAGGGCAAAGTTTGTTTTGGATACTGTGGTTTTAGGTGTACAGCAGACCCAGACTGGTTTGTCTGATAACAGTCACTGCAATTCATTCATTAGTCCAGTTCATGTATTATTATCAATCAGGGAATATGTCCCACAGGGTTTTGTTTAACATTGAAATGTTAATTCTAACCATACAACAGAGGAAATAAAATGGGCACTAGGGGTCTTCATGTGTGCTCTTTATCGTGACAAGGTTGAGACCTTTATTTATTTTAATTTTACAACTAATTAAGTTTATTTCATAAAAGACATGTGATCAGGAATTTTTTCTAGAATTTTTATTTTTAAATACGTTTCATAAACACTGTTACAAACACAAAATAAATAAATTCTATCTGTTAAATGCTGCATGTCCAGTATAGTATGTATATTTTGTGCTTTGCTTTTTTTGAAGGAAACAAGTGCGTCATCCTGTTTTGGAGAGCGTTCAACATTCCTGTTAGAGCTCTTATTTCTAACAAGACCTGCTCTCATAACTTTTTAATCCATTAATAACAGTGGAGCCAGACATGCCAATTAATGAGAAATAAAGAACCTAATTAATGCTGTAACGTTGGCATTAGGAACACATGGCTGAAGCTGAAATGATACTTTTATGTGCTGAATCTTCCTCCATTTTTTTCATTAGTTGAATTAACAACAAATGTTGCATCTTCATTCAACCAATGCATTAGTGTAGGGATAATGTCTTTCAGGAACTGGTTGTATTTTAAATAAGAATACAGCAAAAAGATAATTCAATTTAACACTTACAGTGACTGTTCATAGAATAAAGTATTTGAGAATTATGAAAAAATAATGTGGGTTAAACTTTATACTAGGTATAAATATTATACTTATTTTAGTGTTAATCCTGCTTTAGTATGTAGCTTCAAAATCTCCATTAGGTAATAGCCTGAAGAACAGAGTAGAAGACCAGGATTACTTAGAGATCCTGTAAATTTGTGTCAAAATAAAGGAAATACAAATGTGTAAAGTCCGTTTACCTTCTGTATCTACATACCTGTACCCTAGAAGGAACAGTTTCAGAAGTGACAACCATGAACCATTCTGGTGAACAAACTTTCCTATAGATTTTAACCTCCAGCTGCCCTGAATGAATTATAGTTGGTTTGGTAGAAAGGAGTGGCTAAGTATGCCTATGGAATAATTAAAACAGTCATCATGTTGCTGTAGTTCTGTTTTGACAACCCATGGTGACCCTCACGCTGTTGAAAGTGACGTGGTATGAGTTTCTGTTTTTTGTAAAACTTCTGTATTTATACTGGTGTAAATTATTTAAAGAAAAGTCAAGTGAATAGGGTTTAACATAAGTATACAAACATTTTGTATAAGGTATAGCACATATTAGTTGGTATTCTATTAGCTCTTCTTGTGATTGTAAGCCAAGCTAGTATCTTTTATGGTTTGCCATCTATTGAATATATTCCATATGCTTTGTTTCCAGGTTCTATTTCTCCTGAGACTAACACTTAAAATTCAGTTTTTAATTCAAAAGTTCTTCCTTGAAGGGTATCGTTTCCAGGAGCACCTGCTTTTATCACAATGGGAACAATTAGAATGGTAAAAAGTTAGTTATTAATTACATTTTTTGGAGCTAGCGCATATGTTCCTTTCCTACACGTGCAGAAACCTTCACTGGAGGTATGGAAGGGGTTACCAGTATAGCAATAAGCTTGAATAACCCCTTATTGAGTAAAGCAACTGATACTTTCAGGAATGCAAATCATTGTTCCATAGCCTTGCCAGCATGTGTGCTTTTTTTTTAATTGCCTTAAATGGCTTAGGTTTCCAATGATATCTGCACAGACTCAATATTCATCCCTCTAAAACTTCTAGTTTAAACTTTAACTCAACTTTCCATTAATTTTAAAAGGTCTGCACCTTTGAACTCTCTTGCTGAATCTAATACGCTATACTAATATAGCAGCTGAAAAGATTAAGTGAAGATAACACACTGGTGTACAAGGATACTGTAGATAGTGCTTCACAATATTATAAATGTTTACAGATAACGGAGACATAAGTCAGATCATAATACCTGATGCACTGGGAGTGAATCTACAGTGTTGAGTATTCACTAATTTAAAATGAAAATAAAGTCTGGAAAACTAAATGCGCTGTAGAGAAAATGCTATACTAATTACTGTACATATAGGAAGATGTTTAAAACCGTGTTTTTACCTCCGATTAAAGCAGTCATGTTTTAAATAAGAGTATGTAATAAGATAACACAATTTTGAAAAGCTAACCCACCTCCTTGGTTGTTTTGTTACATGTGTGTATGTAATTTTTAAAAGGAGGCTGGATATCATTGGAAAACAATTGAGTGTGAACAGCCAATCAGCTTCCAGATCTAGCGGGCTTCCATTTTGCATAGATGCCCGCTGGAGCGTTGAAGAGCTTAACTGTGAATTCAATTTGACATCAATCCTCACATAAATACCAGCTATCCCCTTAGCATTCTAATCTACAACTAATCATAAAAAGCTACTTAAACATTGATACTTTCTGACGCTGGTCTAGAGACCAGGGAAATCATGTCTGTGACAGGACACCATAATGAAGGCTCAATTCGCAGCTACTGGACAGCAAATCAACAGGAAAGACACAACTGGTCCATAATTCTGTCATCAGCTGGATCCAAACAACACCCTGCCTTAAAATCAGCCAGTCAAAGTTCTTTCCACACAAGTCAATTAATTCTCTGCCAGCTTGAATGACGCCCCCCCACCAAAAACAAGTTTTGAGTCCGACTCAACACTACACAGGCTATTCATCATATATACAGTTAATTTATCTGGCAATGTCCAGATAAATTGTAATAAGAACGAGAGTAAGACCCCAATAAATAAATAAATGTTAGCCAAATAAAAATAATAAAAACCATTTTCTCTATGTGTATGTGCATTTTTCTATTCTACTTATGTTAGGGACTATTTTCCTCAGCGGAAGGTTACCCGGCAAAATATCAGAAGTTAAAGGTAAATATAGGTTTTAAAGTTTTTTTTTAAATTTTTGTTTTTATTTTGAGAAAATAAATAGATAAATAAATCGTTTTCTAATAGCGATAGAGCCCTCTTGTCTTTCGTTAGCGCCCTTGCCTACAGCTTGGGACGCTTAACTCCAGTCGTGGTCATCTACCATACAGTAGAGACCGCATTGACAGGCTCTACCACTTAATTGATGTTTATTTCATATCTCCACTTTTCGTAGGTTTTTGTGACTTCATAGACCTGCCCGCGATGTATTAAAGTCATTTTTACTCCCGTAAGTTAGTTTCATTCCTGCTGCGGTAGTTTAGTTACGACTGTTCATTTCAAACTACTTTCGTATGAAAATGTACGAATCTCATTATAATATTGAAGATTTGTGCTTACCCTTGATGTGGTATAATTTTTTCCTGATTTACAGCTTCGGGTTTTACAGTCTATAGCAGTGGCAATAAATACATTTTGTTTTGGTTTCTTTTATATTTTAAGGTACTTTATTTTAAACGTAACATTAATAATGGATGGTAGGGATGCACCGAATCTGGGATTCGGCTGAGCGTTTTAATTAATAATATTTTTCTTACTGAATGGAAATATATCCCTGAATAAGATTTCAGTTTGAAACGTACACAATTTACCGCTAGACCCTCCCCCCCCCCACAATAGAACCGTGTACTTTATCTTTACAAGAAAGGAGAGCTACATCTCTGCCTAACCCTCTGTTTTTCTTAATGAGGTTTCAACCTGTATCACCTGATCTGAAACTGTGAGCTATGAGGAAGAAATTACTGGGTTGAGTGATTAAATGCACCATGGGTGTAACACATATCAAATAGACTAGGAAATAGTTTAAATGATTTTAATAAAACACAGCAGTTCCCAAATGGTTTAACTTTTATTGGCACATTGCAACAACATAAAATGTAATTTATTAAAGCATATTGTTCAACAACGTCTTACACATCTGACAGTTGTAAAGTTACAAAAAATATATATATATTTCTGTGCACCATTTTTTTTTTTTTTTTTATCTCAGTATGATCTCTAGAGCATGTTTGACAGACAAAGCAACAAAGCACAAAAGACTACAACATTCTGCCGTTACTATATATTATAGGTTTACTGCATAACTTTACTTCATGAAAAGTGTGATGTGACTGTGCTGTTGCAGACAACTGAAATACAACAAAGTATTTACTTGCATAGCCTACTGTATCTACTGTACCTTTTTTTCCCTTTACACAGCTAAACTACACAGACTCAAACTAACAGTGTTTTGTGATATTCTTAAATTGAAGCACTGAAAGCACAGGGAAGCATGGTTAGGGTACAGACAAGTACAAACATGGTAAACTGGAGAATTACAGTGCAGATTTACCATGGTACTCTTCCATATATAGAAACAAGCTTCGTTTTATTGATGCTTTCTATTTTTGGGGACCCTTTTAGATCTACGTTTTGGTTTGTTCCCTTTTTTATTTTCTGCTTTCTTTTGTGTAATCCTCCTAAGGTCATACATTTTTTAATGTCAAGTGTCTGTCGCTTACAGTGTCCCAGTGAATTAATTTTGTTAGTTATTACTTTCCATGTTTCTTTTCTTAATGTTATTTTGGCCCGGCAAAGTGTTAATAATATTTATTGATTTTTTTTTTTTTTCAATTTGTCTTTGTGGAAATTTGTTTTCCTTTCCTTTCTGGCCAGTGCATCAAGGTCAGAGTCTGCAGAAGTCATAGCTCAATCCTATTGTATTTGCCTACTTCTTTCTGTTCACTATGGTTATTCATTTATTTTTGCCGGAAAGTTGTAAAGCTTGATTTTCGGCATTGCAAATATATTTGTAATGAGATGCAAATTCCGATCTTTCCTGTGCAATGAGCAGTCATTTATGCTTTTCGTAAACTTACGGTGATGTTACGATAGTTGTTTACAGAAAGAGCAGAATTCAGTGTTTAAGAACATGTGAGTAGTATATGTAAACTAAAAGCTCAAGAATAGTACAGCACACACATTTATATTTTTGTGCTTCAATAAATTTGTTTGACACATGTGCAACAGGCTTGAAAGTGTTCACATCAAAGAATCCACCCCATATTGATTAAGCTGATTACCAAGCCCTGGATAAATGGCCTCCCCCTCCCAAATCCACCAGTGCATACCCTTGTGTCTCTCTAAAGAGAGGACTCTGTATTTCTAATCTTTAAGCGATTAAATTTTTCCTTGAATCTGATTAGGCTGTATGATGTGGAGCTCTTGGACAGATCAAGCTGTAATTGATTTTCTGCACTATCATCATCCACTCATAATGTAAATAGTTTGTTGATTATTCGCCCATAAATGAATCAACACTGCAAGGAGTGGGTTTCTGGTGGGGAAACCTTATAAAATTGTTGTGCTTCAAGATGTTCTATCATCTCACCTGTCATTTCCATGAAATATGTTGTGACTAGGTGTGAAAGATTTCACTCGTTTTCAAGGTTCGTAACCCTTTTAAGCAGACCCGGACACAGAAATTGAATTTTTTTTTAACACTTCATGCCATTGTTATACATTTAAGAAATAAAATAAAAAATCTAAACAAAAAACGAATTCCCATATGGAGCACTAACTGAACTTTCTCCGTCCTAACTACACACTGGACGGCTAAGCTGTTTACCAGTAAAACATAAACAGTTATACACACACACACACACACACACACACACACACACACAAACACAAAGGTTTCACACAGTAACGTCTGTCACTGACAGCCTCTTGCATTCACACCAACTGCAGACTGCCTAAGCAAACATTTTTCCCTTTTTAAATACCTGCCTGCTAATCCCAGGCAGGTGACACTAACTAAACCATAAAAAAAATAAGCAGGTAATCAATTAAATTAAATAAATAAACTAATTACACCCGTGACTGTGCAAACACAGCCACACACACATGTATCTGGCAGGGATAGAAATTAACGCTATCCCTGCCAACCACCCACACATTTTTTCCAGGCAGGGATCTGCCCTGCCACACTAGGATATGGTTATAATGGAATCATCCCTAAAAGAACAGAATCTTCTGACAGTTTAGTTTAATCACAGACATATGGAACTTTAGTCTGAAGCCAAGACAGTTATTAGATCAACTTTCATTCATGAGTGCTTAAATAATTAAGTAAAGAAATACTATCTATTCTGCAGAGTGTCTCCATACATGTTGTGTAGCCTAAATTCCTGTTAACAGCTGAACTTTTTTTCACTTCAGAGTTATTTGTCTAAGTTATGGATGTTTGTTTCAGGGGATTTTCGTAAATAACTCAGGTACTCTGTCTTGTAAAATACTAAAGTTAATGTGTTTTCAGTTCTTTTTATGAAAGGGACACGTTTGTGTGTATTAGCTTAGAATTTGTATATACAGTATTTTCATAAAGCATTCATTATCTGATGGTAGATGCCTTTGGCTCAGGACTTTAAACCGTACTATTTTGAGTTTCTACTGAACATTATTCTCAATGCAGTTGATGCTGTCTGCTTGAAAAGCCACAAACCTTAGGCATCTCTTACCTGAAAGGTCACTCTGTCATTAACTATTAACAGAATTGCCTTCAGCCTTCATCTTTTCAATGGAAGTTCCAGTGGTCTAAATAAAACTGTTATATTGGAAACCCTTTTGTTATTTTTTTAACTTTTTTTTTTTTTTTTACCAGTAAAGTCATATATAATGAAGTATGAGACTGCAAGCAACATTCATATTTCATAAACAAGCCTCTACGTGTTCACTTCTACACAGACATTCACCGTCCCATAATGAAACGCATTATTATCACTTACAGTCAGTTTATTGTTAGCCCCTCTATAAAGTGAATTTTACTAAATTGGTGTGGCTTTGCAATGCAATATTTTTTTTTTTACTTTGGTTCCATTTTAACCAGACGGCCTCTACATACATAATATTGATATGTCAGATATTATGTATCATTTGCAAACCTGATTATTGGAGAACCCCATTTCACTGTATTGTTATTGCAGGTAAGGTTAATAAGTTTGTAAAAATCAAACAAACAAAAAGAAAAGAAAAAAAAAGGTGGTTTAAGTTCAAGAGCAGCGCTGTTTAGATTATCCTCTGTTTAGAGCATAAAAACTAGACACCATTGTACATCCCCCAATAGGTTCTCATTGTTTGAATTATATTCATCATTGTAACTCTTCCAAGAGGGAAAAGATTTAAGAAGTTTAAAAAAAAAAACTACTAAAAGATATGCCAAATATGCACCTCTATCGGTGTTTACGTTATTTAATAAAATCTGTGCAAATATCCAAAAAATGTGTCATGTAAACTTCCACATTGTAAATACTGACAGTACTAAAAGGAACATCTTGTTTACATTGACCTGCTTTTAAAGGTTCAGTAACGTAGCTTTTAAATTACAGCGACTTATGTTCCCCCTTGAATGTAAACCAGAAAAAAATGTTAATTGAAATTGCTTTAATTATAAAATTCCTGCTAAGCGGTTTAGAGGGATGTATTTCATTTCTGAAATCCAGTATTTTGCTACACAAGTCAGTCATCATTGAACAGCACAAACAGAAGTTTAATTCCTTCCTAGCTCATTGCATAAACATCTGTTTCCACGAAGAAAATAGTTTTAATTCTGTTATACTGAGGCTCAGCGTGACTTGACATATGAGCAACCTGAAAGTGATGACAGAAATATATTTTTTTAAGAGTCATGGGCCAGTTTTCTGCACATATGGTTGGAAGTGTTCTCTTCCATCTGTGAAGTGCACAACATTAGGATCAGAGCTCAATTCCAAGCATCTCAGTTAGTGTTAATTTACTACATCTAAATGAACATTCTTCTGAAATCAATATTTCACAGCTTCTCCTATGCAAAAGCCAAGGTAGGGGAAGAAATATATAGCAGTAGGAAGTCGGTTTACCTCAAATACTCTTGAATGAAGATTGATTACTTTAGCCAAAGATTAATAAATAAATAAATAAATAAAGTACTAGTGTGAAACAGCTAACTTTTTTGTGTACAATACCCTAAACATTAAAAGCACAAAATGTAAACATGTACAGCTTTACTTAATCTTAATTAAATATCCAGGTTCATCCAAGCAAAATCATGTCTACTCTTGTTCCAGCAGACACATTGTGGTCTGATGTCTAGGTTTTCTCTGCTTTGAGAGCCAGTCTCTATCAACAGAGAATAATGACCCCTTCCATGGGTTAATCAAGACTCGAAGACTTGACATGGATAAAGCAAGCTCAGATATGAGCCTAGGTGGTGGTGCTGTCTAATAAACATGAGGATTAGGTCGGCAAGTAACCTTGCCTATTTAAGTGGGGAGAAACATATGGTTGAAGTGTTGCTTGTATTACTTTTATGAATAGCTTTGAGGGTGTAGTTGAATAGTCATTGCTGCAATAACTGTTTTATTGTGCCTGTTGTGGATGTGAATTATAATAAAGACAATCTGGTTTTCACATATAATCCTAATATTAGCGTGGATTCTGGTATATTTCAGTCAGATCTGGATTTTTTTTTCAGTTCAGCATTTCGTTCAGTAGGAATATTTTTGCACGCTTAATAACAAAAATATTTAAGATGTAATTCTGTAGTGTTGGACACTATATTAACAACAGACCCTTTTCTGAACAAGATAGGCATCTCAAAGGAGAAAATTGTTTCTTGCTTTAAAGGAGAAGTAACGGGGTGTCATTTTTCTTATCATTGTTAACACCCTGACAATTTTTTTACACTTATAACTTTAAAGTCTGTTTCAAAGCTATTTTCAAAATGGCCGCTCCTAGTGCACCAGATCGTGCCCACATTGTCAAACAAGTAACACAGCAGTAACGATCCATGATGCGGTACGTGTCAGTGATTTAGAGGACTGATCTCAAACACCAGTGCACTAGAGTGGTCATTTTGAAAAAGCTTTGAAACAGACTTTAAAGTTGTAAGTGTAAAAAGTTGTCAGGATGTTAACAGTGAAAAGCAAAATGACAGGTACGTTATTTAAAGAGTCACAGCAGATGCAAAAAGAATGAATTCCTTGTCCATTGTCATTTCCACATGAAAGACACACACACTGCTTGTTCCTAACTGGTAAGTTTCAAAACAACTGGGGTGATCGAGCTAAAAGAAAAACAAATAATAATCCAAATTCACTGGTTCACATCACTTGCAGTGTTTGCTCACTGCATAAGTACTGCTATTAACTTATGAATATCCAAAAGTTTGAAGAACGTAATAGTTATATTGGGACATATTCATAAAGCATTGGCATTCCAGTAAATACAGAATATTTCAATGAATACAACTCATTGTCCAGAATTAACATTAGGGAGAATTCTGGCTTTACACAAAGGGATTACTTTATCGGTCATTACAATCATTGCATTAACATATTTGGCTTTTGTTTATGCATTTCTACTGTACATATGAAGTAGACTGGTGGTATGTGGAAATATTTTGCAGAAATGTTCTTTAATTTAAAAAAAAAAAAAATAGTATATTTTTACTGCCTTCATCACATTTTTTTTTTTTTCTGAACACAGGAATCTTGAGGATTTATAAAATATTTTCTAGTGAAATGTTCACAGTGTAAACTACAGCTGTTTGCCAACATCTATAACAAAGTTATAGACAGGTTGGGAGGTTTCTGTGGAGGAACAGAATACAATTGAGGATTAGACTTGCTGACAGGGTTTATGTAATTTAATCTTGCCATCTGGAGGAAAAAAAAAAATAAAAATGGCACCTTCAGAAATAAATATCATTGCAGTTCTTTTAAACTGAACTGCATTTTGCTTTTTGAGATGGTATGTTAACAGAAAAGGGAGTGAACAAAATCGCCTTTAGGTGCAGAATGCAGTAATGCAATCAGAGTATTTTGCTCACCTGGAAGGGCTGTATTGTTCTGCTCCTTTGTACTGCTTTTAAAAATTTGTTTAGTAATATTTAGTTGGACTCATATAAGCAAAGTCACTTTTAATTAAAGAGGAAATTATGGCTAAAGCAGTAAAGCTGCAGAACATGCTGGCTGACAAGTCTCCTAACTTGTAGTTGAAGGCAGGCAAACAAGTTACACTAGCTTTAAGTTTAAGGATCTGTGTGTGTTGTATTCAGTCTGTTAGTCCAGGTTTTTCAAACGGGATTCTGCGCCCAACGCCAAGGCTTATTCTCAAACATCTTCAATTCCTCAACTCCTGTAAACAAGGGCATGGCAATGCTTTAAGTGAGGTATTCTGTCTCAGACCACTTTATTGATACTAAAATAACAAATGCAGGGCCTCATTTTCCATTGCGTGGTAATGATGAGGCATGATTTCATTAATTTGTAGTAACAGAAATTAGGAGAATATATGCTAGAATAATATTTTTTTTAATTATGCATGCTTGTGGTAAAGTGGTGAACATGTGTGCATTTGATCAGTAATCAGACAAACAAGGATAACCCAGGTGCAATGAAGGTTTAATTGTATAATCCAATACCTGATGGCTAACAGCAGTAAACAGTAACAATGTTAATGAAGCAATACAGCGGCATGTATTGCTTATTTATAATCCATGAGTTTGCTCCGAAATAATAACGGTCCCGTTTCAATTCACCCACACGTAACACATGCACAAACACAAACACCAGTCCACAGTGCGTGCTCTAGTGCTCGTGGTGAAAACAGTTCTTTAGTGACAACAAAAGTGCAGTGTTGTTGATCTGGGTTTAGTGATGGCCTTTGGTGACAGCTCTGGATCGTGTTAGCGTCCAAGTAATTACAAAAAGTATTGTTAACGACAAACATAAATAAACGAAACACTCATGTTTCACAGCACAGGTTCTCAATCTGGTCATTTAACTCACCATTTACAAAGGAACAGATCACAACACTATGTCCCCTTTTATAACATCACCCATGACCCCTTGGTCAACGAGCACATCCGCTCCTCCAATCCGCGGATGCCACACTGTTTCCCATCCGGGTCATTGAGTTTGTATTCCGTAGCTTTGCCCCCTTTCTACATGCCAACTTCCACCTACCTAACCCTGAGTATAAACTGTCGTGCCATTTAGTACAGGGTATTCTGTTCTCTGTATGCAGCTGCCTCGTAGGTCAGGAGGGAGATCTAACACCAATAATAAGAACATAAGAACATAAGAAAGTTTACAAACGAGAGGAGGCCATTCGGCCCATCTTGCATATTTGGTTGTTTGTAGCTTATTGATCCCAAAATCTCATCAAGCAGCTTCTTGAAGGATCCCAGGGTGTCAGCTTCAACAACATTACTGGGGAGTTGATTCCAGACCCTCACAATTCTCTGTGTAAAAAAGTGCCTCCTATTTTCTGTTCTGAATGCCCCTTTGTCTAATCTCCATTCATGACCCCTGGTCCTTGTTTCTTTTTTCAGGCTGAAAAAGTCCCTTGGGTCGACACTGTCAATACCTTTTAGAATTTTAAATGCTTGAATTAGGTCGTCACGTAGTCTTCTTTGTTCAAGACTGAACAGATTCAATTCTTTTAGCCTGTCTGCATATGACATGCCTTTTAAGCCCGGAATAATTCTGGTCGCTCTTCTTTGCACTCTTTCTAGAGCAGCAATATCTTTTTTATAGCGAGGTGACCAGAACTGCACACAATATTCAAGATGAGGTCTTACTAGTGCATTGTACAGTTTTAACATTACTTCCCTTGATTTAAATTCGACACTTTTCACAATGTATCTGAGCATCTTGTTAGCCTTTTTTATAGCTTCCCCACATTGTCTAGATGAAGACATTTCTGAGTCAACAAAAACTCCTAGGTCTTTTTCATAGATTCCTTCTCCAATTTCAGTATCTCCCATATGATATTTATAATGTACATTTTTATTTCCTGCATGCAGTACCTTACACTTTTCTCTATTAAATGTCATTTGCCATGTGTCTGCCCAGTTCTGAATCTTGTCTAGATCATTTTGAATGACCTTTGCTGCTGCAACAGTGTTTGCCACTCCTCCTACTTTTGTGTCGTCTGCAAATTTAACAAGTTTGCTTACTATACCAGAATCTAAATCATTAATGTAGATTAGGAATAGCAGAGGACCTAATACTGATCCCTGTGGTACACCACTGGTTACCACACTCCATTCTGAGGTTTTTCCTCTAATCAGTACTTTCTGTTTTCTACATGTTAACCACTCCCTAATCCATGTACATGCGTTTCCTTGAATCCCAACTGTGTTCAGTTTGAGAATTAATCTTTTGTGCGGGACTTTGTCAAAAGCTTTCTGGAAATCTAAATAAACCATGTCATATGCTTTGCAATTATCCATTATCGATGTTGCATCCTCAAAAAAATCAAGCAAGTTAGTTAGACACGATCTCCCTTTCCTAAAACCATGTTGACTGTCTCCCAGGACCCTGTTACCATATAGGTAATTTTCCATTTTGGATCTTATTATAGTTTCCATAAGTTTGCATATAATAGAAGTCAGGCTTACTGGTCTGTAGTTACCTGGTTCAGTTTTGTTTCCCTTTTTGTGGATCGGTATTACGTTTGCAATTTTCCAGTCTGTCGGTACCACCCCTGTGTCAAGAGACTGCTGCATGATCTTGGTTAGCGGTTTGTAAATTACTTCTTTCATTTCTTTGAGTACTACTGGGAGGATCTCATCCGGCCCAGGGGATTTGTTTATTTTAAGAGCTCCTAGTCCCTTTAACACTTCTGCCTCAGTTATGCTAAAGTTATTTAAAACTGGATAGGAACTGGATGACATGTGGGGCATGTTGTCAGTATCTTCCTTTGTAAAAACTTGTGAAAAGTAATCATTTAATATATTTGCTATTTTTTTTCTTCATCTACGATTTTGCCATTTGTATCTCTTAAACATTTAATCTCCTCTTTGAATGTTCTCTTGCTGTTGTAATATTGGAAAAACATTTTGGAATTGGTTTTAGCTCCCTTAGCAATGTTCATTTCTATTTCTCTCTTGGCCTTTCTAACTTCCTTTTTGACTTGCGTTTGCAGTTCTGTGTACTCTTTCTGCGTACTTTCTTTTTGGTCCTTTTT
Source organism: Polyodon spathula (assembly GCF_017654505.1). Classification (NCBI taxonomy): domain Eukaryota; kingdom Metazoa; phylum Chordata; class Actinopteri; order Acipenseriformes; family Polyodontidae; genus Polyodon; species Polyodon spathula. The sequence continues at coordinate 62,021,198 of NC_054534.1, read as the reverse complement.
TAATGCTCTGTAAAGTGCCTTTTTTCGCTGAATATTTTTTTTAATTGATCTATTAAACCATTTTGGCAATTTAGTTTTACATTTAGATTTGTCTACTTTAGGGATGTAATTGTTTTGCGCCTCTAGTACTACATTTTTGAAGAATAACCATCCTTCTTCTGTGGGTGTTTTCTCTATTTTACTCCAATCTACTTCTGTTAGTCTCTGTTTCATACCTTCATAGTTTGCTTTTCTAAAATTGTAAACCTTAGCTTTAGATATTACTTTTGGGGTTTTAAAAAACACTTCAAATGAGACCATGTTGTGGTCTGAGTTTGCCAGTGGTTCTCTGACCTCTGTTTTAGTTATTCTATCTTCGTTATTTGAAAAGACTAAATCAAGGCATGCCTCCCCTCTAGTCGGTGCCTTGACAAATTGTGTTAGGAAGCAGTCATTTGTCATTTACACCATTTCTATTTCATCCTTCGTGCTACCCACCGGGTTTTCCCATTTTATTTGGGGGAAGTTGAAATCCCCCATTAGTATGGCTTCTCCTTTGCTACACATTCGATCTTGGTCTATTATTAACTTTAACTTCATTTAAACTGAATGGGCATTTTCAAGACAATTTAATAAGGGGAATTCAAAACTTTGCTCAATGTCACTTAGATGCATATTTGCAGATGATTATTGAGGGTTAGTGCATTTGAGTAATACAACCATTGTACCTCTTCCAGACCTCCATTAAAATGCTAATATATATGTAATCTGTGTTTATGTAAATTACATGAGTTATGCAGTTTGTTCAACCATTAAAATGACTTGTGGAAAATTAGAACAAGTATCAGATAACTAATTATGGCAACTTGTGTAAAATAATTTTCTAATTACTGTACCACTACACAATCAGTTTAAACCATATGTGTTAAGAAAGCCACAAGCAAGTACCACTCCCTTACTAATGGCTTGCAAAATAATTAGCAGATACAGTATGATAGCTCGTTATAATATTGTTCTGAAACTATATACTTTGCGTCCTGTGTAGTGCAATACAAATTAGCAACATTGTGAAATTTAAAGAGGTTTGCATAAATTTGTGTGATAAAAGTAAAGTGATAGTACTGTATATCATGTCTGACTAATAACACTTCACATGTACGATTAACAGCTCAGTTACATTAAAGTTCAGAACTGCTAACAGACATCATTGGGATGATTAAACATTGTTTTGACCTTCATATGATATAAAAACAAGCAGTCCTATTATCCAAACTATCAAATGTATTATCCTCTTTGTATGAGTAATTCTAACTGCCATGGCTATCACGGTTTTAACATGTATTCAAAAAGGGCATAGATGCCCTGTTTCAAAGAACATGCTAATCCGGTATCTAGTGATTTCTGATGAGTTACTACATCAAACATATGGCTACTTCCAGCTTCCAGTCCCCAGCTGCCTCTATCAGCGATGCAGGTTGATGACATGGGAATCTCAGACAGATACATAGGCTACCAATTTCCATTTTTGGCAATAGCAAATTCAGTTTTTCAAAAATGGCCAATTCCATTTAATAATTAAACATGGAATTAGAACATAAATATAATGTTGATAGTTAAACTAAGTAAATTAATAAATATTACCACCATTTGGTCTTTTTTATTTGTGGTCTAGCCAAGATTTTCAATAAGAGTTGTTGCTGCAGTAGTAACTAAAGCATCTGAAGACACTTAAAACCTGTCATTAATGACTATAAACATCACTTGGCTCATTGCTGGCATTAAGATAAGCAAGGAAGCCTAAGAATTATATTACAACAGTTCAGAAAACAAATGTCCAGCACAATTGTGAAAATAGGAATTAGCCTTCCACTAACACTACAGTTCAGTCCACAAAGGAAGGTGTTTATCTTATTGCTGGCATTACAATAACAATAAAAATGATTAAACAGTTTAGTAACAGACCAACAATGCCATGTGAGAGAGATTATTCCAATTTACAATACATTTTACTGGCATTACAATAATCAGGATAAAATATGAAAAACTGATAAAAAAAAAGTGTGTTGATTGACTTGTTGCTCTGCACAAGTTCACTACTGTGTATTACTGATTTAAATAGCGCCCCCTTTAATGAAAACGCATAATTAATCCTCCTAATTGTTTATTTGCTAATTCTGCCTTATTTGCAAGATTTAACAAGACAGAATGTCTTTATGAAACAAACAGTGTGTACTGTTGTAACTAGATCCACACAGTAAAGCGATCAATTTCCTTTAATGAATGTATAGCTAGAAAAAATAGCTTTGAGCTTGTTTCTTCATTGTCAGATAATATAATTTAATTAAGAAACGGCCATGGTTTAACATCACTAATTATAGCTTTATTAAAGACAGGTAGTGTGGATAGAAATAAACTAAACAATAATTAAATACGCAATTAGTTTGGCTCGCTTCGGGAATGCCCAGCCTTGAGCGCAGTGCCTTAGTTCTAAGTTTTTCAGCATAGAAGAATGCAGTGTTTTGCTGTTGTTACCATATTATTTGCTTTCTTGTTCGCTTGGTGTTTATGATCTTTAGTGGTGTTGACTCATACCCGATCAATCGAATGACAGCAAAACTTGATCAATAGTATCCCACCAACCACATATAGATAATCAGATATTTTTAGCTCTGTCTTTTACTAAAAGCTCTGTCTTTTTCCTTCGTTGGTGCAGCCTCCATTTTGAGTTTCAATAGAGACGTGAGTGAAGTCGCATGTTGAATGAACTCAACTTGGCTGGGTGTAATGCAAAAAAAATCATTCCAAAAATGCCTAATTCCACTATTCCATCTGTGATTCCGCGATCATGGAAAATCAGTAGCCCTAGATGCAGTACCATATCTCCACTCATCCCTCTCCTCCAAAACCATCTCAGCATATGTGAGTCAGTGCTGTAAAAAGGTGGGCTGTACTTATGAAGCAGTATGTGGTGTTCAACTTATAAGCCAAGCATATTTTGCATTGCTACTATTTGTTGTTGTTGGCATTGTTTGTGCATATTTGTGCACTATATTCTTTATTTGTTTGTGTATTCATGGACTTTAAAACAGGTATTTTGTTTTTACCATGCCAATGATACTAATTCACTTAACAAATATGTTTTATTAACTTTGAAACATTTTTGAAGATGTGAAACATCTTTGAAGTGTGCTGCTCTATAGTTTTGTACAGTTTTCCAAAAAAGTGGAAAGTGCCTCTGTATAATGTTGAGGCAGTCCTAGTATATTGTACTGAAGCTAATAAAGGGTATGAAAATTGATTTGATATCCTGAGGGACGACATATTTAAAGGTTAAAGCTCCCAAGGTCAGCTGATGCTCAGACCACAATTCTGCTGGTGTGGCATCTTTCCTATAGTAATGTGTTACAAGAAATCACAATTTTAGCACACCATGTTGTGTTACAGTCTGTTGTAACTTTTGATATCTTTCCCTAAGGATTTTGTTTTCACTGCTCTTAAATGTTTACTGAACTTTTTTAGGCATTTTTTATAGTGGTATTATATATATATATATATATATATATATATATATATATATATATATATATATATATATATATATATATATATATATAATTATTGTCATTGTAATTATCAGTATTCAATAGTCAGGTTCACACCAATAACAGAAGACTAAAAAAATATTTTTAAAAGAGCAAGAAAATGAACATACATGAAGAAAAACACTTCCTGACACAAACCTCACAAAATTGTATTTCATTCAGTGGGATAAGTGACAAAATGTCACCAGATACCTGAAAAAGACCTGGATAAACACCTTTTGAATTTCATCTTATCAGTAAAAACAAAAAAATGGGGACGACTTTGGACCAAGTTCTCTCTGAAGCATTCTTAGCAGTGCTGCACAGACATAACTATGAACAGCGCTCCACATAATGGACCTGGGAGTAACTTATCCTCTAATTTGAACATAGAAAACAAAATGTATTTCCAGGGGGTAAAATGCAACATTACCTTGAAGTCATGAGTAATCTTCATAAATACTGTACAGTCATTAATGGTAATTAGGTAGGCATTAAAAAAGAGTGAGCCATTTAAACTGCAATGTTACTTTGAAATACTGTACAACCATGCATGTATTCTGCAAAGTTCTTTATCAGTTCAGTGCATTTTATTTCGAGGTATTACACTGACTCTGCAAATTAGTTACGTTACTAATATTTTAACATTCAATTTTTAAAATCATGAACATGTTAAAATTTCAATATAAAGCCATCAGATAAATAAAATAAAGACATGTATTAATAAGTTATGAAACCGTTTAATATTGTAGGCACTTTTTTTTTTTTTTTTTAGCGGTTGCTTCTGACAGTAGTTCCAGTAGGATTTGTAGATGGACTTTGGTGTTTACGATTCAACCTGTGTAGCTTCGAAATTTTCTTACTCTTTCTGTGATTGGCTGCAATTGAGATTTTATATTTTCTAAATATGTTTTTTTTAATTTTTTTTTTGTCTTACATTAATTTTAAAAATATGATAAACTGTGTTGTTGTTCAATATATCTGTCATACTACCAGAACGTACTTTTCCAGGTTCATAGTCACGGCCATCTCTTTTTATAATGCATAAATGACAATAACAAGTGTTGAATTCAGAATAGTTTTATATTTATTGAACTTATAATAAGTTTACTACTTAGGATTTCATGTTTTATTTACAATACACTGTCTGTGACACTTCATCAGTGGTGGTTGATTGTAGATTTGGACTGTAATTGGCTGGTTGAAAACACAATTTGGACCAAAGAAAGTTTGCTTGTTGTGTGTCGGTGTGCAAGTTAGTCTCCCAGCCAGTTGTTGGTGCTGTATCCTGTTCACTTGCTGCTGCTGTCTCTCGGGAAGCAAAGTTGCCGGTACTTCAACAGACCATATTGTTCCAGGTTTATATTCACTGCCGTCTTTTTTCATTACACAGAAAATGTAATTTTCCAGGTGTCTCAAGCTTGGACACAGGTATTTCTGTGGTCTGTGGCTTTTCGAGCACCGGTGTCGGCTGGGTGTTGAAAACAGGACATGTTGATTTTGTGTCAGATGTTTTTTGCTTGAGCTAATCTGGATGGACAAAAGCCGATTGCACGGGTAACTGTGCAGTCCGACTTTTTGACGTCACAAAGGTTCAATCCGAGTTTATTTTTTGTGTATATATTGCTATATATATATATATATATATATATATATATATATATATATATATATATATATATATATATATATTATATAATTATATTTGCTAAGAAAATATTTGAATAAACACGTTATTTTGTATAAACTGTATTGTGTACATACAAAAATAATTGGGTGTTTACATTAGTACCCTCTCAATAAGACAGTTGACTTATAGGAAACACCTTGGAGAGTTATACCAGAATAGTTAACCACACACACCCACATATATATATAATATATATAATATATATTTATATATATATAGATAATCTATATAATAATATATTTATATATACTATATATATATAGGATGTCAACAGTTGAAGCTTCATATAATTTTATTTTTTTTACTGGAGTTTCTGTAGAAGTTACCTATGCCATTTAATGACATTTGAAAATACTGACCTTGTTTCACATTTGTTCTATTGTAATGCTCTTTGGAAAGCTAAAGAAAGGTTCATTATATTTTAGAAAAACACCTTCACTTGAGGTTTCTGAATCTGGAAATGCGAGAGGCCCAGTCGAGTGCCCATGGCGCTGGAGTGCTGAACTCGATTCAGTTTGTTATAACAGAACATATTGTCAAGTCTCATTTTTTTTCCCCATGCAGCCTTAGGGTACAGAAGGCAGGCTTGGCACAGAGCAGTATGCCAGGTCTTTAGAGAAAGAAGTATCTACTTTTACATGGCTCGGCCTGTGAACTGAACTGAAATTAGTATCAGATTAGAACTGATCAAACTTTCCCAAAGCTCCTGAGCAGAGATTTGTCCACAAACTCATATCTGGGCTTAAGCCTGCTTTAATTTATGGTCCTTTGAAAGACAGGTTTTTGGGATTGTCTCCAACACGCTTTCTAAACAAGCACCCTAGATCCTGGCCTAATATGTGAGAAGCAGGCTTTTTTCAGGCTGCCTATTTCCATAATTCCTGTTCATTCAGACTGCTGGAGTGATTTGTGAACTCTGATAGGTGAATGATGCATAGTTGCATGATTTAGCTAACACAGACTTTAAATGCCAGATGTTGTTTGACTGGTATACCTTGGTTGCAGCAATCCTCTCATACAGGTTAAGCCATAGTAGAGCAATTAAAAAAAAAGGGTTTCCTATGGAGAATAACAAAGTTACATAGACAAAAGAAACACCTCCAGACTGGTTTAATTTCTACACTGTAATAGGGTATGCTTTGTTAGACAAAATAAATTCCTGATCATAATTGAGAACCATCAAGATAGATTACACCTTTTAGGAAAAGTTACCAAACCTTTTTCTCCAAGTGCCCACTTACTGATGTGTTGAACTATATTTATTTATACCACAAGCTTGGGTACATCTAGTTTGGGATACACTTTTATTATCGCACTTCAGGATAATATGAGTGAAATAACTGGGATAACATGAGTGAAATAACTGGGATAACATGAGTGAAATAACTGGGATAACATGAGTGAAATAACTGGGATAACATGAGTGAAATAACTGGGATAACATGAGTGAAATAACTGGGATAACATGAGTGAAATAACAACATGAGTGAAATAACTGGGATAACATGAGTGAAATAACTGGGATAACATGAGTGAAATAACTGGGATAACATGAGTGAAATAACTGGGATAACATGAGTGAAATAACTGGGATAACATGAGTGAAATAACTGGGATAACATGAGTGAAATAACTGGGATAACATGAGTGAAATAACTGGGATAACATGTGTGAAATAACTGGTTCTAGCGTTGAATAAGTCGTTTGCTTGCGTTCCAATCCAGTGGTGTGCTGCTGAAATTCAGGATGGAGCTGCAGTTCGGTACTTCAAACAATACTGGCACTGATACGTGTTTTGTTTCAGCTTGAAAATGTCTGAAATAACTTCAAGTGTTTATTGTTGTTTTGGGAGCTTACTTATTCCTTCATTAGAACCGGTAATGGTATTTTCTGTATGTTCTAAAATTCTACACTAATAGAACTGTTAAAAGTAAACTTCTTGTACTCCATTAATTCTGATATTTTTACTTTTTATTACTGTACTTATTCTTATGTAAGCTGTACTGGCACTGTATTGAAACTTATATTACTGGTGGTGTCATCTGTTGATCATGTATCCCTGTTAGTGTTAATGGATGACTTTTGTTTTTGCATTTACACCCGTGTCGTTACCAATAGGTGAGCAAAACATGAGCCAAGTATACCAGGGCATGGCCTGGTGTATAGGGACACCTGTGTAGCTCTCATGCATGTCTGAGCAAAACAGACGTTCAGCTATGAATCCCTGACTGAAGTAACTTTTTTAAAGACCGCAGGAGAACCATTTTTAACATTCTTATTCTGTAACGCCTCACACATACTCGTTTGTTATACTGTAACTAGAAAATACATCATATTGATAAAGAATTGCATAATTGTACGACCCTACCCCTTTCCCCTTGGGCTGTCACCCCTAAAATCAATAGGTGTCTTCAACTCCAAACATGCAATAGGACGTTTCTTTCAATAAACTCAATCCTGAGTTATTATGTACTAAACAGTTTTAGACTGGGAAGAATAGAACAGGAGAAAGAGAAGGCTGACAACAAACAAAACATCTGTCTTGACGGCAAAGACACAATAAATCATTGTTGTGAAATCCACTGTTAAATCTTATTTTCCCCTTTTATGCAAAATACCACATATTATTGGCAGTACAATGTATCCTGTACTGTATAAGGGTCCAATATAATATGTTATCATGTCTGGAAGTATTTTCAATGATGGGAGTGTAAATCTTAATTAATGTTTATTTAAGTGAAACCATTTTAATCGATAGACCAGTCAGTGTCAATAACTAATAGCAAGTGCTTTGCAGTGGCTGCCTTTTAGAAGAAAATGGTTGATTGCTGCTAGTGCTTTTTCTAATAATGTGTATGCTTTCAAAACAAAGAATAATATATCTCTATGATTTGACAACATTCAACTTTTTCTTTTTACGTGTATCCTGTAGCATGCTCTTCTTGGTACGTCAAAGCATTTCACCTTGGCTTTTATGGTTTTTATTGAATAAAACACAAACTACACAAGTGACGCCATGGAAAGCATTTGAATGGAAACACAATGGAGCAGTATAGAAGGGAAATCCACAAAAACAAAACGTGCCTGGAAAAGACTTTTTTTAACATTAGTGTACCTGAAAAACACATCTTGGTCTATGTTGTAAAACAAATGAGTGCACAGCAGAGAGCTGCTTGTTTTGTTGCTAAATTAATTTGTTGTTATACATGTACTAGAAGAGGACCAGCACAGTAAAGAACTTGGCTTTGTAGTTGACTTAGAGCTTTCCCAACCAGGTAGTATAGGGAAGCAATAGTGTATGCATTTTTTGGAACAATTTATAGACGGCATCATATACTGAAGGTTTTCTGACTGTCCGTCCGTATAGATACACTTTTAGATATATCTTGAAGTTCTTATTTAATTGTAATGCTATTGCTTAGCACAAGATACTGAAGTAGAGTCAGTTTTACAGGTGCATACTGTGCATGTGCTTTTTAGCTTTAACTTTGTGATTACAGCTGTGGTGGATGAATGTCACTGACATGTTTGGTAATTACGTATGGAATTGTATGTCACTGCCAGTTTTTGTGTGAGTTGGGTCGACCTCCACTCAATTCCCCAAGCCTGAAGTTAGATTTAAACAAGGTCCCAGAAGTGTTGGACAGTGTCCAGAAGCAGGCCGTTCCTACTGTGTCACCCAGATTCTACATAGCATTCTCTTGAATTGCAGTGAATTACAGTCTTTGAGGTAAAATATGTTAATTAGCTCACAATTCATTGATCACTTGTTTAACCTCCACTAAACCAAATTATCATTGCTGTTATATTCCATTAAAATAATAAACAACAGAGTAACTTTTTAAATATATGAATTATTATTTTGGGTTTTCTGCCCTAAAAAAAAAATAAAATAATTGAATGGAAGTTAATGGACGTACACAATATTTAGCCTTTACTGTATAATGTATTTCTTTGTGTATTAGTATAGTAAAAGGGAAGTCTTGTGAGCTTTTTAAATGTACAATATATCTGGCTGCAATCACTGATTGAACATGTGAAATCTATGCTTGCTTGTTCTTGTTAAAGCTCTTTGCACATTCTCACTGCTGTAACACAGGTACCCATTATGTTTCGGCCTTTAGCGCTCACATGGCCTGCAAAATGATGTTCAGTGAATGCTGTTAGCATGAAGCAATGAATCAGATTTTGAAACATTTTACTGTAACTATATCAGGGTCCAATTTAAACCTACTAATTTCACATAGTTTAGCACCACTCTCTTGTACACGTATGCCTTGAAATGTATATTAAAAGGTGGTAGCACCAAGAAATGACACTCTGATCTTAATAACCTAACATGTCACAAAACAAAGGCTCATTAGTGTTCTTGCTTACAGGTAAAGACTGAGTCTTCTGCTCATAGGTCAGGTCTGTCAACATGCTATGGCTGTGTTGACCTATTTTTAATAAATACAAAACAATTCATTTAAGTCCCCTTCGGGCTCTGTATAGGAGGTGTACACATGATGTCAACAGCTGGTTTATGTGTCTTTGCAGACTTAGACATACATTTTGCAATAAGTAGCTGTGTGAATCAAGTAATGAAAAAAGCAGTGACCTGTATGTCAAAATAGTGTCTGTGACGATAGCAACTGGCACTAAGGTCACTTTCTCGCATTTAACAATGATATCATTGAACCAATATTTTGTGATCATATCCATATGGTCTGTGATGAAAAATGTAAATCTCCCATCAGACAGCTTCGCTGTGTGTTTTTATAGACATTCCCTAAATGTAGTAACCTTGTCTCAAACCATATCACAGTCAATTTCACATAATTCCGCGTGATATATGTTGGTTAATATGGGGTTGAAAAAGGGAAGCAGTCACTTTGAAATACATTAATTCTGTCGGCTGTTACCTAGTGAAGAGGTCAGTAAAAGTTACTGAGTATTGTTTCTTGATGTAGCCTAGATGCAAAGAAATGCACAGTCCTTTCCTTCAAATATTGGCTTCTTTTATTCAATATATGTAGTTTAATTGCACGGAGATTCTGAAAACAAAAGAACGCTCAGAGCAAAACAGTACAGAGCACATCCATAGGTGCTGCACAGACCAAAATGTAAGTACAAAACAAAAGCATAGCAAGACAAAATATGTTAGTAATACTGTAGGTTTGATCCTCCAGGACTCAACTCAGCTTCAGCGTGGGGAAGAAGAGTTGAGAAGAGTGAAATTGTGCTCCATGCAGCCACTGACCTCTGCCCCCCTCCTTCCTTCTCTTTGTGGGTTCAATCACACCGGGCACCCTGTGGAGGGTCTTGTGTACGTGTTGTAAAGAAAATGATTCTGACTCGCACTGCCTGAGATGGTGTTATCTTGGTGTGGTCCTTTGATCTCTGTGCTTAACCTATGTTATCTCCTAAGCGCATCGGTTCCTCCAGCGATGTGCGATTGTGTTTATTCCAGCAGTCAGACAGTCTTCGACAGTGCAATTAAATGCAATCTTGCAATCTCGCATTTACCAGTTACTATACCTCCTGTGATAATCTCCTTTTAAAACTAACGGAGTGTACAAACCTGTAAACATGTGTATCTTATATTGCATTCAAACTTATTTCCATGTTATCCAACACCTAGTTACACAAGTCTCCAAAATGGTTAAGAGTAAATCAAAGTAAGAAAACCTTTGTCTGAGTTGTAATAACTGAACCGACATCTAATTTCCCTGGACAATAACTACAAGACTGCAGGTCTCACTATTTTTTTTTTCTCAGTCTTTACACTTATTGATTCTTTTGTAGACCTGTTTCATTTGGTACATCACATGCAGAATCATTTAAAACTACAAAGTTTACCATATTTGACTTGGGGAAGATGAAAACAATACCATCCTGACGCAAACACCCCAGGGTACTGCTGAAACAGGTTAGAGATATTGACTTAATTAAAGAGATTGACATGTTTGTTCTTTTACTTGACCTATAAATTAAAATAAATATAGTGAATTTCAGTGTGTGGATACCTTCAGCTAAAATGAACATTGTAATACAAAGATATTTAATTGGCCTGATTACAATGAACATCAGTTTCCATTGAAAAGGCATCAGGCTGAAAATTAACATCTGCTTTGCAAATAACAGTAACTGTGTTCACCTGTATTTGGCTTTCTAAACTTTGTTGTAGAAAGTGTTAATACACAAGTATTTGTCAAAGACAGACAGGCAGAGTTCACTGTGCCTGAGTAGACATTAGGCACTGCTCTGATTTAGTTATTAACGTATACATGCACCTACACATTATTATGTGGCAGGGTTCTTAGTCCTGACAAGGATAAAGTTCGTTAAATTTCAGTCAGTGTTTGATTTAATCAATCCGGAATTGGTGGAACATAGTGGTCACTGGAATGAGTGCAGATTTGCCTTTTCTTTCGTGCACTGGGTTCACTGCACCTTAGTGGGAGAATTGATTAGCAGGGCCCTTCACGGCTCCTCTGTGATTTGTCACCTTCACTAACACCCTTACGCATTTATCAAATTACAAAATAATACAGCTTATACAAATGCATCTAATTTTTTATAATAATATTTTTGTAAATTTCTTCCCAGGTCACTTGGGACACTTTGATTTCTTCTTAAGAAATCCCCATTAAAATCTTTATTAAAATGATTGGATAACTGTAAAAACTATGAACAGCATTTGACATTACTAAAGTAAACTAATTATAGAATTAATTTGACTGTAGTTGTCATTTTGCTTGTGGTAGTCTAAATAATTGTATATACATTGAACAAATTAACTAATTATGGGGTAAAAAGACTTCATCACTTATTAATAAATGAGTTGTTACACAACCACGTTGAATGCAGACTCATTTTTCTCTAAAATACTTATTTTTGTATTTTTTTTTATTTTATTTATAATTTATATTCATAAATGTGTGATTTTATTACAAACTTAACACAAGAGCAAATGGAACTGAGATGTAACATTTGTGTTTTGCAAAACAAATAACAAGAATACTAATTGTATTATTTAACAACACAGCTATATACATTCCACAAAGCGGCAAATGCAATTAAAGTAAAACGTAACATTTCTGTTTTGAAAAAAACAAACAACAAAAAACATTAACTGTACTATTAAAGTACACATCACAATACTAGAATTCAGGCAATTTAATTTTTTCAAACTTTGATTATTAAAGCTGTAAACTAGACAGTTGCCTTTTGCTTCATATTGCTATTCAAAAACAATAAACTGTTGACAACTTGTTTTCCTTCTTTGTCCACAACAAGAAGAAATGATTCCCACACCGCAGGCTTGCATTTTTCTGTGAGCTTTTGTTCATGGAACTCGTTTTTCTTAAGTTTTTCTTTCACGTCCTTCATAAACAAATCCATTACTCTGACTTTTAAGAATAATCTAAAAAAGTCACCTTCGATATGCGTCACTTGTCTGCTGCTGTGCTCTGCAAGCCGTGTCATGTGCTACTGGGGGAAGCCAATCCATGCAACAGGAATTATAAACAATGATTTTTAGTACCAAAGAAAGCCAACGGCCATCTCTCTATAATAGTAATCGACAGTTTGTGTATTATGGAGTAAACAAAATCGGACCCGACCTCAGGTCTCTGGTGCTTGGGTTCGGGTAGACCTCTAATGTGAGGGTTTTGTAACTGAAAATTATTTGCCGAATAATTTGGTAAATGGGCTTGTTGATAAGTGCAGAAGCACTCATTTGTTAAGTACTTAAGATAGAAAGCTACATGGGCTCAGTGGATGCAAGTCATTTTTGGATTTAATGTGTCCCGAAGCCTGCATTTGAGACAGCCAGACCTAGAAATACCTTGCAGTTCCCCAAATAGAGGTCAGCTTTCCAATCAGAATCATTGACCTAGCAGTAATGAGAAACACTGCTCTGATACCAGGGACTTTTTTTCTTATTCAAAGGAAAAGCTTAGTGCGGTAATATGAAACCTACTTTTAGAAGTTTTTAGAAATTGCATTATTAAATGCACATACACTGCAAATGAAGTCTCATGTGTGATTCACTTTACTAAGTGCTTAGGGATGAACAGATTTTACTGTCAAGAGTGGCAGGATCTCACCATGCATTAGGTGGCCTTTTGGTGACCTGTAACACATTGTGTTATGTACTGGTAATACTTTTGACAGTTTTTTTTTTAGGAAATTTATGTACAGCCTAATAGAAGTTGAAAGCTTGCATGGAATAGATCTATCAAAACTTACTGGCCAGCAAATCTAGAGCAATAGAGGAAATACAACAGTATATAGGAATAGTTTTGTTAACCAAGAAACAAAGCCTCATATAACCACCAATTAATCTTGGGAAAACTGTGGAATTTATTCACAATTACGGTTGTATGGCTGTTTTTGCTGGTCTTTTTTTAAAAAGGCATCCCAGGGGTTCTCTGTAGAACTTTAGGCATTGATGCAAGTCAGGACAGCACCTTGATGTATTTGCAACAGGAAATACTGCACAGTGTGGAAACATCATTATGACAACAGTTTATCGCCTTGCTGTTTATGGATGACCTGTAAATGTTATTGATGATTGCTAAAGAACTTGGTTATTAACCCATATGCTGATTATTATTATTATTATTATTATTATTATTATTATTATTATAATAATAATAATAATAATAATAATAATAATAATAATAATAATTTCATATATTTAATGCACAGTTCCTTGTCGCATCAGTATTGTACTGTAATGACCCTGGGTCTGCTGTAGCCATTCTGTTACAGCAGAGTCAAAGGTTCAACTGCAGCAGGTGTTCAGAGACGGCAGCATTGCCACCAATCAGGAGCTTGACTTGCAGCAACAGCGGGAACCAGTTGCAACACTGTTGTTACAAATCAGGGCTAAGTTGTTATAACAATGTTACAAAGGATCAAGAGCGGGAAAGCCATGTGTGCATGGGATTGATGTCTGGTACACTGGGGGCGTGGCAAGTGGAGGGGCCTGGGGGCCGATGGCTGTTGTGGCATCAGCACTCCACATCAAAACCGGTAAGTTTGACAGGCTGGGCAACTGGGAAGCCTTCCAGGCCACCTTCGAGTGGTCAGAGACCGAGAAGCTGGGCCACCTGATCACTGTGCTGGATGGAGAGACTCAGAAGTGCATGCTATTGCCAGGAGAGAGAGGAGAGATTACACAGCCCTGGCAAGGGCACTGGAGCAACAGTTCAGGCGAGCTGCCTCCATCTTCACCCATGTGACATGGTCGAACGAGTGGTGGAGACAACCCGGCGAGTCCCTGGGAGCCTTGGGTAATAAAATCATCGTCCTCATACAGCGGGTGTACCCTGAGCTAGTGCCTGCAGCTCAAAACTAGGTGAGGTGTGATGCGTTCATCGGGGAAGTGGCGCTGGATGATTTTGCAGCTCTGTCTCCTGCTGGAAGAGCCCAAGATCCTACTGGACACTATCAGCAAGTCATTCTGACCTGTACCACCCCCCTTGCTTACTGGCACAATTCCAACAGGGCCCACCGCTGTCGTAGGGAGGACCTTGGTCCGAGTAGATGGGATTCCATGCACAGCCTTGGTCGACACGGGATCGATGGTGGCACTGGTGTTACCCGACGTGATCCAGCTCCACCCAACGATGGTTCAGCTCCGCACAGTCACCGGGGAGCTGGCGCCCATGCAGGGAAGAGGGACCATTGCAATCTAGATGGGCGACCAGATGGTGAACCACCCAGTGTGGGTAGCTGCAGTACAGGGCCCTTGCATACTCAGACTGGACTTTCTGAGCTAGACCTCCGGAGGAGTACCCTACACTCCAGGAAGGCCCGGCCATCGCCATGGCCCACTCGGAGGAACCAGCCATTCCCTGAGACAGAGTCTTGGTATTAGAGCTCCCTCCCGACCTGTGAGGGCGCCGTGTAAAGGGAACAGAGTACTCTGGACTAGATGGCCTGACAGTTCATTCCCAGGGTTAGGTGGAAGTCGGACATCTAGAAATGGGGCAAAACTACGGAACACTAAATCATCAACTTGGAAGGGAAACGATGTGGCAGCCACGGATTCGAGGAGCGGTAACCAAGGGGTCAAGGTTGCTGGAATTTAAGGGGTCGTAGTCATGTGATCTGTTCCTTTGTGAATGGTTAAAATCGCATGACCAAAAGGAGAACCTACATTGTGAAAACGTGAGTGTTTTGTTTCTTTTCTTTGTTGTTAATAATACTGTTTGTTGTTATTTAGATGGCTAACACGATTCGGAGCTGTCACCAAAGGCCAGCACTATATCCGGATCAATATCGCTGAACTTTTTTTTCACTAAAGAACTGTATTCACTAGGAGCTCTAGAGCATGCACTGTGGACTGGTAGTGTTGCGTATGTGTTACATGTGGGTGAACTGAAACAGGACTGTTATTATTTCAGGGCCAACCTGTGGATTACAAATAAGCAACACACGCCATTGTATTGCTTCATTAACATTGTTATTATTTACTGTTGTTTGCCATCAGGCCTTTGGATAGAAACATTAAATCACTGTTGCTTCTGGATTATTGATCACCTTCATCTGCACACTGTTAACCACTTTGACACACTGATGGAAAATAGGATCACCTGCTTCACAATAAGCTCAACTATGTGATAAATTCAGTCTAGAAATGGTCAGTAGAATTCACTACTAAATACGTATTTAATACTGCACTGCAAGTATATATTTTTTATTATGTATTTACAAATGTTATTAACATTTTACAAATCTACAAATATTACATCATTTTGCTAAATTATGCATTTTATTTACAGATAACAGCACAGTATACAAATGATATACCTTGAAATGTACTTGTGTTTACTCTGCCTCATTGGTTGCAGTAGTTTTTATATGGTCTCATTGATTTACTGTGATCCACAGCCAGCAGCTCTCTCACACTTTTCAGGAAGCCAGTATATTTCAGTGATATTAAAGTTTTAGTGGTGTCTCCTCTCAGCGATGCTCGTATTGAATTTGCGGAATTGTATCTAGAATAATTGGAATAGTAGCATGTGCCTGTTTTCTCAATTCCAGCAATAAATTGTTGCATGATAAGACGGTTAGGACAAGTAAAGGAAATGTTTATAAAGTCTGATAGCTAATCTGTCATATTAAAAGCAGTCAAAGGACTTCAGGTAAATAATTATCACCATGAAGAACTCCTACTGTGGGATAGAAGGAAGTATGGGTAATGGCATTTACTGTAAGACACCTTGTGTTGACCCCTTCATCAACAGATTGACAACTGTTATTTTATGGACAGGAGTCTATCCAACCTCTCCTATTCATTATCAATCCAGCAGTGATAAATGTGTCTATCATGCAGCACTCAGACAGTACATCAACCTATACCTTGTTAGAGGGGTGTTGAAATAGAAAACCTAAATGCTGTTAAAGATAAGAATATCCGTTAATTGTAAACACATCATTCTTGTATGATCAAAAAATGTAGCCATAAAAATATGAAACATTAGTGATATTCTAATAACAAATGTAAGTTATTATAAAGACAATAGTTGGATAACATTAGATAAACATGTTACCTTTTGTGCACACCAAGTAAAAGTAAGGAAATGTAGGTATAATCTTCAAAGGTTTCCAGATGCTCAGCATCATTAATTTACACTCTTGTCCTACCTATTGGCAAGGATCACAAAAGTAATGTAAAAACAAGGGTTGATTTAGAAAGATTTAAGAGCAACCTCATTTTAGATTTGAGGAACGAATCTACAAGCAGTGACTTACTGATTAAAAGCAGGATAAGTCACCATCTTTTGCTGTTAACAAACAGTAGTTTTTATTGAATGGTCACTTGAAATCTTAATTAAATATTGCAGGAGCTCCATTAATATCGGATTAGCTATTTGAAATAGGACGAGCCTGTACAGTCGACTCAAAAACTCATACACTTTGACAGTGCATTTGGATGAAGTCATAACTTACACTACTCATGTTACAAATTACTTTCTGACTATTTGGCTATGTAGAGACTTCTCAAAGTTGATTTATAGAAGAAATCACTTGTTGCTGTCAGTAAAATCCTAAATGTAGGTATTTTAGTGTTCAAAAACTTTTGATCTAACTACTCCTCACCGAGATGTCACAATGGTACTGCGAGGAACACTAGTATTGGTTCATACCATTGTGAAACCGTTGATAAGTCAAAGTATGAAAATGTTACTACTGTACCATGTAAAGCTGGCAAGATACCAAGCTACAGGATTGTAGTGGCAATGCTTTCCCCTTGAAGATCATTTATGTGTAAGTAATTGTCTTGTTTATTGAATCACCAGATGGCTAAACACGTTCCAGAGCTGTCACTGTTGCCAAATAGCCTGTTATCACCCACCACGAGCACTACTTCAAGCACCCGGGACTGGTGACTGTATTTTAGTATTGTGGGGCGGATAACGATTATTGGTTGGGACTGTAAACCCGTTTGTTTGGCTCCACGCGTTACACATTGTTGTGTATTGACGGAGCGTTTTTCTTTTTGGTCACCAGACCCGGATTATAATTAAAACCTCCATTTCCTACCAGATTACAATTGTTTGTGATTTCTTCTGCACTGCATCACCTCTACACCTGTTCACAGTCACCGGCCAAATTGCCACAGCCATGTATGTAACACTTCATTTATTAAGCTTTAAAAATTACGATAGAACTCCCTAACCCAAAACACAATTTGTCTATAGTTAACTGTTCGGTGAATTCCTCTAATCACGCATTTTCTCATTACATTACAAATACGTTAGGCAAAATCCATGTCAATGATCTTAGATATTCCATTCATGTCCGTGGCGATATCTTTTGAAAGCAAGCCCCATATTGCATTTTTTAACTATTAGACAAAACATTTACAGAATACTTAACAAATACTATTAGGACCATTCTGCATGATTTATGTATGATTGATAACGTTATAATTAAACTCATATCATGTCAAATCTCAAATCATGTTTTTATTTACAACATGTTTTTGCTGACTTTATAAGAATTTGGGCGGCACAGTATAGGTTACCTTCATTGTAAATAAAATTAAAAAAAAAAAAAAAAACCTTGATTTGATATAATTTAATGATGAATAAATGAATTGTGATTATAGCAGCAGTTTTTAAGTATTCTGTAAATATTTTGTCTAATAATTAAAAAGTACAATGTGGGGCTGTCAGATCTTGTTTTCAAGAAAGATAGTCACATACATTATATTCTAACCAATGGAATACTGTATGTGTGTGTGTGTGTGTGTTTAATAGAGAGAAAGAATACAAGCATGGCTCCAGTCATGTGGTTTTCACAATCATGTTGCATAAAGTTATAGCTACAATTGTAGATATTTATTACTTTATTACACTGGGGGGGTTGGGCAGTGCTGTTAGATTTGAGGGGCACTCATAAGGACAGTAAAGTATTATGAAGCACCACTGTATCACTAGAACTAAAAGAAAAGGTTGTATTTAAAATGAAGTGCAAGCAGCTGTCACTTTTATGTGCTCTAGGTGTGATGCCAGACTTCTTACTAACATCTTCAAAAGCTTTTACCTTGAAGGACAGGGGCTTGCATTTGGTATCTAAAACAAAATGTTATTTGGAGCAGTACTGTTCCTGAGATTGACAAAGGTGTATAACTGTAAGACAACATATGCCACGTGGAGAGGGCACAGGGGTACTCTCTGAATAGTAATGCACAGAAAAGGTGGACTTACAGTAGTTTTAATAATGGACACAATGGTCTTGTGAAAGCATCTAATGGTGTCTGTTAAAAGTATACCATATTATTATAACTAAACAATATTGTTGAACACTAGAACGGGTGAATGAACAGTGCATCAACTTGTACAGTTCTTTGTTTTCCTTTTGGATAATGCTAACAACATCATATTATAAATGAGAAAGTAATGGGGCAAATATACAGTATGCAAACCAAGATTTCTCTTAGAAATAGCATAAGACACTACCGTCCAACAAGTATTTGGAAAGTGTTGGGCCGCAGGGCATTTCCCTAAGCCAAATCCTCCAGAATGACCCTTTGGAACCTGAGAAATTTTAGGGTTACTAAATGGTCATGCCTTTTGCAGTATTTAAATATTCTTTAATAACTCTTTGTGTTTTTACACTAAGTATGAACTCCCTGCGATGTGACTTTTAGACTGGAATGAGTTACAAAAAAGGCATACTTACGTTATCTGGACTTGGGAGGAGATACAGTATGATGCAGTGAAGAAGTGCAAATGGGATGCACAAATGCAATTTTCTTTCAAAACTGTGAAGTACTGTACAGCTATATAAGTGACTATGTATGAAGGCTTTTTTGATGAGCAGGAACAGTTTCTAACTCAAAGCCCTCGGTGTGGATAGTTCAGGGTCCTGACAGCTGGATCACTATTTGACCCCTCTCCATGTAATCTCTTTGCGGATCAGACAGTGCTGCTGCGCTGCGCACTTTCCAAATGTTCCAAACTAAACTGGAGGTGGCCTTATCAGCAGGAGAGATTTTTAGTTTACAAGGACAGCATGTAGCAGTTTGGCACCAATATATCATTCCACAGGTACAAAAAAAATATTGCATATAAATGATCTCTTTTAGAGGTGATGCTCGATATAATTGTAGGGTATCAGGTTAATTGATGTGTGCTTTTATGAAGTAAAATGACAAGAATGATGAATGTGGTTTCAGTTTATATATGTTTATTGTTTCAGACATTGCTAAACCTGTTGGGCAGGTGCTCATTACATATTTTAAGTCATGCTTAGACACCACTTTTACAGTGTTTGAGGGTTAGTGTGCCTGTGAAGTTAATGCATTTTACAAAAGGCGTTTTTTTTATAGCCAAGGTTTTGGGAGCCATCATTCTGTAGAATTCAGTGTCTGTTTGGGAATGCCTTACAAGACTCCAGACTCCATCCTGATTCCTATTACAGAAGACTTTAATATCCAGCTCCTGCAGGCCAAAATTGGCATAGGATGCTAATGCCGAGGGTGCAGAGGGAGTTTGAGCACTTGCTGATATACTGCCCCCTTCAGTATCAGGAGGAGCCACCAGCCCGAGATGGAGGAACGACCTGCCTAAAAGATAAAGGGGTGGGGCAGCTGTTTCCGGAGGCGAGCAGAGGGAGAAGCCCAGCTGTCCCCAGTGCCAAAGGTGAAGGAGCCACTGCTGTCTCCAGAGCCAGAAGGGGGGAACCTGTGCCGTCTCCAGTGAAAAATGGGAGGAGCTGCTGTCATCTCCAAACCTGGATGGGGGGTGGGAGTGGGGGGCTCTGCCATCTCCAGTACCAATGGTGGAGGTTCTTCTCTCGTCTCCAGAGCTGGAATGGGATGAGCTTCAACTGGCTCAGGTCAGCAGGCCAACCGCCTGGCCACTGCTGTTAAGAGGAGCATGGTAATCACCTCCGCCAGCATCGCCCCTGCTGGAGTGCCCCGTGCCGCTAGCAGTGTCGCCACTGTCAGAGTACCCCGCGCCACCGCCAGTGTCGCCACTGCCGGTGACCCACACTACATTCCAGCTTCACCACTGCCAGAGGGCCCAGTGCCGCTGCCAGCATTGAGGCCACCCTCGGTAGAGGAGCCCCGAAAGGGGAAAAAGGTCAAGGGGGTCAAATGGGGGTTAAACTAGAACCCCATCACAGAAGCCCAGGGGTCACAAGAATGATTAAACGTGCACCCCGTTCAACCCACCCACCAGAGTCCAGAGGGGAAATATTAGTTGCCACCCGTGTGGCAGGGCAAATGCCCTGCTAGTGTTATTAGTGTGTATGGTAATGTAAGGTAGGCAGGGGTGGGGTTAATTCTGTCCCTGCCAACAATCACATGAGTGGCCATTCCCCAATTACCAGGCATTCAGAGGGTGAATGCCTGCTGGGTCCCTTTCCACCAGCAGAGGATGAATGCCTGCTGGTATCACTGCTGATTCGCCCCACGGTCAGCACGTCTGCTGACAGCATGGCCAGTAGCAGCCTGGCTACTGGCAACATTGCCGCCCATCAACCCCTTAAAGTCCCTGTTCTTGGCCCAGGACTTTGAGCGAGACTTTGGGGATTTTAAGGGGGGAGGTGGCCATTGAGGCCATGTGTGCTTTGCACGAGGGGGGGTATATGTGGCAAAGTTCCCGCCCCTGTGTGTATTTTGTGTTATATGTTGTTTGTTAATGTTGGTGTATAGTCATTGATAAATGGGTCTGTGTAACACAAGTGTTTAAAATGTATATTTGTATTTAGGCACAAGGATTGCACAGCACTTCACGTGCAAGTAAAAAGTAGTAATATGTGAGCACAGGGAATTGCGCTTTATTAATTCACGTGCAGTTGTACCGCAACTCCAATTGAATGATTGATTAGCAATTGAGTCTCGGATCAGCTGCATAAAAGCTGTATGTTTTCACTTACTTGGGGTTGTGTGTTCGGTGAGTGGAGAACGAGATTGGAGACGAAGGTAATAATAATAATTGTAATAATAATAATAGTAATAGTTAAAATATCTGCTCACCGTGTTTTGTTTAGTGTTACTCCGTTTTGTTTGTTTATTTTTGGCTACCAGTGCCGTGTCCTGTGTTTTTGTTTGTCTTACAACCGTTTACTTTCTGACTGTCTGTTCATTTATTAAATGCTGCCCGAGACCATTCGCTCAGCTCCACCAAACTCCACCTCTCTTTGGTTATTTCCTGGTTCCTGTTTCTGGTCTGACGTCCCCCACTCCGGCCGTCTTTGTGACAGTCCCCCAAGACCCGCTTTATAGCGGGGGAGCACTGTATATTTAAAATTGAAAGAATTGTAAATAGAGTACTATGAAAAATGTAGTAAATGGAGACCAAGGAATTAAAATTGGTTATTGTTGTGGCACAATGTTCTTCAAAGACAAGTGTGTAAGACGCACCTTTAACCTTGTTCACTTTGAGGTCAGAGTTTGTTTCCAGAAAAAAATGGCAAATGTTAACAATTTTGATCTAAACTCAATTACCAGTTGTGTAAAGTCTTTCCAAACACATCTACCACAATATGCAACTTTAAAGATGGTTCAGCATTTTGTGTGCAAACATTTCCTGTTTATAGTATATCTGTGACAGGGTGCTCATGTCACGTGTGTGGATAGCTGCTGCTTAAGCAATACAGAGAGAAAATGGAGGTGGAGTTGAAAACGCCAGAACAGGTGCACAGGATTTATTAATGCAAATAGAAAGTAAACAAAGGGGTCATGTGACATTACCAGTGATAGTAGCGCACAGAGGACACATACAGCAAGCTGTACAAAATGCAAAATAAAACACAGTACAAAAACTACAGTTAAAAGGTGCCACACAGGGCGAGCGCTAGCCTTATAAACGAGGCTTCCCGCTCCAGGAACAGGCTACACTACGTAATCCTCGCTATACATTACATGGGATCACTATCCCCTAAACTAACCTACTTATGAGCTGGTATTCGTAAGACGACTCCTGCTGGGCATTGCCTTCACAAGCACCGCTTGTAGTTTCAGGGTTGTGTAGCTGTCGTTCCTGCAGAGCGGACACTCTCCTCCTGAGTGTATGCAGCTCCCCTCTGTAGCATGGCGTTGCAGTCCCCCAGAGCCATCTCCACCGGATGTTTTTATGCTCACGGACACTCGGTCAAGACCCGCCCACCTGCTCATTTGAGGACCAGCACAGCCGATCACTTGCTGCCCTTCCCCTCAACCAAGCCTTGCAGGCACCACATCTCAATCAAGCGCCTGTCTACAAACAATAATTTAATCACACAAATCAACTCCAGAAAGACACACAATAAACCCATTCCCACATACAAATGATAACAACACTAATTCCCACCTGTAATTGACATCCTTGGTACCTTAAAGAATATATTATTATTATTATTATTATTATTATTATTATTATTATTATTGTGGATATTAAATGTTTGTTTTGATGCAACAAGCTTTTTCAGCTCTTATTATAATATCCCCCCCCATCCCCCCCCCCCCCCCCCCACACACACACACACACACACACACACACACACTCACTCTTAGCAGTCATTCTGACATTGCCTAAATCCTGACTAAAGCTATAAAACTAAAATAGCTCAACAGCTTGTCTATATTAATTATATTCTTGAGAGGTAAGTCTAACAATTGTGACTTATGTAAATAGCTACAATTAAAGAACATGTTTGACAGCTGTGTTTATGTAGTACCACACCGTTACGTTTATTTTCTTAGCTGTTGGTTAGCTAAAAAAGCAGCTCTGTGTAAAGCACATTTTCGGAAAGTCAGAATCTATCCCACTACATACCACTAAATAGATTATTATAACTAAATTAGAAATACATGATCCTCAGAACAAGCCATGACTGTGCAAAACGTGCAATCCCTTGTAGGCCTGAGTCGGCACAACAATGAAATCTACTCTACACAATATGATTACATTTTCCTGCATGGTGGAAATTAGTGATCTGCAAGGAGTGAATAGGAGTCTGTGGTGCTGTCGAGTCCCCAAGTTGCCAGAAACAACTAAGTGATTAATAAAATGACAGCCACTTTGAGTTCCCTTTATTTTGAGTTTATTTATATAGCTCTTTCAAAACCACTTAAACATCTAAGTTGTACAGTATCGTAATAAGTTAACAAAACCTAGTAGCTGTGTATTCATCAGGAGCCTTATAGCAGGATGGTATGAGTGGCTGAAACTGGTTTTTAATGGATCAATCAGTAGGTCGGTGGGATTCAAATCTAGATGTCATCATGGTTGGCAACCCCTACTCTGTCATGGTGCGATAGAAGTATTAAACTGTAGAACTATCGAATTATAGCACTGTAAATTAAGTTATACATCTTTTGATCCTAGAGTTTCACAGTGAACTAAGCTGGACAAACTTATTTTCAGTTGCAAGAAACTGTAGTACTGCAGATGGGGGTTAGAATTTTTGAAAGAATGAGAAAAAAGGTGCAGTTGCTGCATATTTTTAAAAGGTGTTTCTTTTCAGCACTGATTCGAGTTGTTGTATTGTCGTATTCATGCAAGAGATCTGTGGAACCACATGAACCTTTTTTTTTACATGCATGCCCTGATTCCTACCAGGTTCCTAGGTATTTAAGGATTTCAATTCTTCCTTTGGCTTTTCATTAGTGCTGGCCCTCTATGTGACTATCTACTTTCCCTCACAATGGATCTCATTTTCAGCTAGCCTGAAAAAAATATATACTGTAGATTATTGGGGGCTGATCTGCTGTATCTAAATGTATATTCTAAAATTAATTGCTGCTGCTATAATGTTACCAGGTGGATAACATTACATTTCCTTGGAGTTACATAACCCCAGATTAGGCCCTGATTTAAATTGTTATTACTGGCATTGTTCTTATTACAGCACACACAGCAAAGCTACAAACTTGTGTTACAAAATGCATATACTACACAACAGTTTGTATTGCTAACTTTTGTTTTTTTTATGGAGAATATATATTCAGTAATAATTTCAGACATACTTATATATTTATGAAAAAAAAAAAAAAAATGACCACAGTTTAAAAATTGGGAAATGTCCACTGTTAAAGTACATCTTCCTAAATGACTTCCAGGTTTGTTAAACCTGTTTTTAATTTAATAGTAGATGTTTATAACTATGGAATTTTACAGGAGTGCCATGAAATGTTCCCTGTTTAAGAAATGAAATGGTTCTGTGATGAGCTCATCTGTCAAATGGGCAGGTTCTTTTTCATCGTGATTGTTTTGGTGCCATGTTTTGTGTTCTTATGTGAAAAAAGCACTCATTATTGATGATATTTTTAAGCAATTAGTTAAGAAAAATGGGCCACTTCTCCTTGCTCAGATTCCACCAACTGTAGTTCTGCGTTCAGTTTGTTCCCTAGTTTTTCTACAGTTCCTGAGGAAATCACAAGAAGGAAGTAACGCATAGGAACAACAATGAAAGCAAGCAAGTCAGAAGAAAAGCAATGCTTGGTTACCGAAGAGGATAGACAAAGTGTGGATGTTGCAGATAGCCAATTCCATTGAGTTCTTCTAAAAATTTCTGAATTTCTTTTTACAATAACTCAATGGGATGAGACACCAACAATAAACATCCCTATATGTAGCTGTGAACATAAATGCTGAAATATATAATACAGGCAATCACAAAGGCTTTGTTTACAGTTCAGATACACAGAGTATCTAAAGCCCCTTTCACACTGGCATGCTCTACCCAGGTCAGAACCCATCTGGGCAGGGCCTGGAGTCATGGGGTTCGGTTACGTGATTTCACACTGCTTTTGATAAAGGAGGGTAGAGATAGGTGACAGGTGCAAGTAAACAATGCGTATCAATGCTCCGAAAGCAGACTGTTACAGACGCTTCCATCTAAGCTTCTCTGGATTGAACCATCGGCCCAAATGTTGATTACAGCAAATGTTTCTTCATCCCTGCTGCAATCTGGCTCATGGTGTTACTCAAGCAACACAAATTTGGCTAAACAGAAATGTTCCTTGTGGAAACGAAAATCTCACGCAGGTGTGGCTGTTATTGCGTCACCTCACGAACGGCCGTCAAGCATTTTGTCTCGCTCAACCCGGGTCAAAGCGTGTCAGCCCACATCCCTATCCATTTTATTATTAATGCAATTCTGTTTATTTTTTGTTTTGTCTTTCTCAACAACCTGGCCCACATCAAAATAAACAATAATTAAGGCTCAGCAAGTATTACAATATATATATATATATATATATATATATATATATATATATATATATATATATATATAATATATATATATATATAGTTAAACCAGTGAAAAGAATAAAATAAAGAAGTTGTCAGCCTTTACAAAGGTTTCACAGTGATTCATGTTTTTTGGTGTTAGGCAGGTTTACCAGACATTGTTTTCACATTGGTGATTACATTCTTGAAATAAATTAAGGGAATGCATATTTATGCAGTGACATTTAAATGCAAGTGGTACCATTTTTTCTTTAGTAAATCAAATTCATATCCGAGGAGCTTTCCAACAATATGTTTTCGATTAATTAACTCTTAGGCTTTTCTTTTTATATGCGTTGTTGAATGTTTGGTACCAGTGGCTCTCAAAAGCATATTACATGTTTTGGTATTTCAGTTCTGTTTGTTTTCATAACAGCTGTCTTCTCTTTGTAACCACCAGAGCCATATACATTTTAGAAGCTGCATCTAAAGTTATGGTAAATTACTTGAAATAAATACATGACAAGGTTTGGGCTGGTGAAAAACCTGTGTTTGTAACAAATAGGCAAGTCCCTTAGTCATTCTGGCCAGGGGGGGCACTGGTTTTGACTATGTCGTTGACAAGTTCTTCTATTGCTGTCTGTCTCTACATTGTCAGCTTGCTGGATATCCTCTTGAACCATTCCTTTGTAACATTCATCGCACTGCACTGCTCTGTCTGCCCATTCACCCGTTTCACCCACAATGCACTGTCAGACTCAGTAGGTTGATTTATCCATCGTGTAACGTAGAAGACCGCCATATTGAAAACTGGAGATACTGTGCGGTTCAAAATAAAAAAAATAAAAAAATGCAGTCTATGAATATACACACACATTACATTTAATTCCATCATGCCCATTGCCTTTGGTCAAATGAAAACTCATCATGTCAGTTGTCAGAACATAGGCTTTGTGTAGACATAATGCATTACTATTTACTCAAAAATATTTTTTAAATGATTGATTATCACTGTAAGACAATTATAAAGTCTGAAATAATTAAAATTGATTTTCACCTCAAGTCAATAAGAGAATTACACACAGATGAATTATTTTTAAATGCTTTGCAATGTAAAATTAAAGCTGTCAAAATAGTGCCTTTTTTTTTTTTTTTTAGATAAAAAATGTATATTTTTATGGTACATATATTACACATATTTACCACTTAATAAGATTACTTTAAAATGTAATTAATTGTATGTAAAAACAAGATATTTCTAACAGACCGTGGTTTGCAGTGAGGTTTTGTTTCATCATTCAAAAAAAAAAAAATATATAATATATATATATATATATATATATATATATATATATATATATATATATATATATACATAGTATATAACATACAACAGGTGTGAACTTGTAACATTAGTACCTAAGAACTGTTAAGACTACTTATTTGCCAGAGTCAAATAGTCAAAAATTAGTCAACTTGTCTTTAAAAACAATATATTAATAAATCACGTGTTTGGTAAAGTGTGGTGCTATATTCGTGTACGTACAGTTACTTTGCTGTTTGTGCATTATATTTTGAAACTACCTGGATTTTTTAAAAACTATTTAGTAATGTTCTAAAATCTAATTCGTATGTCATTTATATGAAACTGCAGTTCAGTTCATCTGAAACCGCCCACTTCACAATTAAGTCCTGTTTCAATTAAAACTGCGGAATACAATAACAAATGTTCACTACTGGGTTGCTGGTAGTATACTCTTTAAACACACGGTGTTGCTGCCAGTTGAATATCAGTTTCTGAGGTTGAGTGTCACTTTTCTAGTCGATGTGACGACTATTTGGATCTACCCCTAATACAGAATAGTCTGTTTGAGCAGTGCTTACAAAGGTACCATGAAATGTTCCTGTCAGGACAACTGAAGAAGTCAGCACCTCCGGTCACTTTTTTTTAAAGTAACAAAAACACTTATTCACTGCCAAACATGAACTACTTTAGATGTATAATGGCTGCAGTGTAAGATACAGACCTTAAGGTTAGCGTTTCGATGTAGGGAGAAGATTATTCATTGTTTTATTAACAATAATATGATAGCCAATCAGAGTGCAGTGCCCTGACAGAAAGCATTTTGTGTTACCTTTGTAAGGACACCTCTGTTTGCTGGACAGGTGGAATTTAAATTGTATTTTAAGGCAGATTTGTGTTCTGTTAGTTCTCATCAACAGTTCATAAAGTGATTTAATATGTTATGGTAGGGAACTACTTTCCCAGATATTTCTTCTGTCTTGAATATAGCAACAGTCTCTCCAGGCGCTCTTCAAGCTTAGCTCCACACTGAAACCCCTGCTGGGATAGGGGTGGGCATGGATTAGCCCCAGGCTGCTCTGTGACTAGTGCTTGGCAGTTCCAGTTTAGTCAACAATAGAGTATTCTGCAACTAAAAGATTTGCATTTATCTCCCGGCGGGTAGCCACTAACCCCATAACCGAGGAAAGCGACAACCCCCCCCCACACTTACACTGTGCATTGTCTAGATTACCTAAAGTTGCCATATTTCTATATACAAATCCCAGACTGACCCGCAGAGCTTCAGCATAAGATATGCTACACACATTGGCACTTAAGAGTATAGAGCTGTTGTGCTAGCCTTGTGCTAGTCTTGATAAATTAAACTGAAATCTGCGCTATTCAGTACAAAACCCCAAATCTGCCATTCGAATAATGGCAACCCAAAAAGGAAGAATGCATCTGCGATTGAAGAGAGGTTCATTTTCAAGCTTTTACATACACAGTGCAAAAATTCACATACACAGGTGATGTTCTGTAGTGTTCCCTTAGAGGGGAGTATAAAGGTTAGGCTTTATTTACTCAGACAAAGGGTTGTTTTATCTGTAGTCAGTTACATAGAAATGTGCCTGTGCTGTGCGATGCTTTGGTACCGGTTTATTTATGTAAAGCAGTGGTGTCTAATATGGAATTTACCAGTCAAACTGTGCAGTCATAAATTCCATGCTACAATTAGTTTAGTATCCATAATCAGTGTTGTATCTGCATGTCACATTCCAGTTCTATGTTAAAATAAATTGTACTTATTTACTGATATTTATTTAATATACATCCTTATATACTGTTAACATACCCTCCCCACTTCGGTTTCAGTATACTGCTTACATATATTGTTACAGAGTAGGGGGAGGATGTGCCATAGATCATAGGCTCTAGTTTGGTGACTGGTGGCCATTTTGTTGAAGCCTGGAACCAAGATGGCCACCCTTGCCATAGCTGCGTGGCATTCGGTGTTTGATTGACAAGTGATTAGAAAAGTGTGGAATGTGTCCAGGTGGTAATTGAATGATTGTCAATAATTCCTGGCCACACCCTATAAAAAAAGGACAAAGGTGTTTGTTTGGAAGTATGTTCAACTGTGGTGGTGCAATATAGATCGTCAACTCAATATAAAATATTGTTTTAGTCCAATGCAAAAAAATTTAAAAGGAATGGAAAACTCCAAAGTGTGGCATCACATGCACAGCTAGTATTAATTGAAGAAAGCTAGTTACCTGTAACTGTATTCTTCTCACAATATGTTTTTAGTGTATTTGTTGATGCTGATAATGAGCCCCTGTCAGAAGAACACAAATTAAATTACAATCTATCCGTCTAGTTACAAATAAAGATAAATTATTAAAATAATGGTGAAGGGAAGACCAGGGCTATAACAGATTTTGTACAGCGTTTATTTATTTATTTATTTATTTATATAAACTGCTGTATGTGGTCTAAATTTTGTTTAAAGCTATTGCTGCTGCAAAATTTTAATTTTATACCAAAAACACGTAATCTGAAGTTTGTAGCCTTGATGGGTTGCTCATTAAAACATGTTGATTCATTATACAGACATGTCAGCAGCCTGTAGGTGTAAGGCAACACTAGTTCTAAGTCTGGAAAGCATGGGTGTTGTGAGACCATTCTTAAAAATAGCAGTGACTCCTGAGCTTGAAATAAAAGCAATCTGCTTATTTTAATTTTACCTTTGTGAATGTAAGCCTGGAAGAGCAGAATCATTTTTTTTATTTCTACTGGGTAGCATGAATCTGTGACATATGTCACACTTAAGAGTTTTACATACATCTGCAGGATCACTTATCCAATTTTGCTAAAACTTGAGTAGGGTGTTATTTAACACACATAATTTCAGAGTAGCTGGGGATATATGGAGCTACCTATCTGCATGTATTTTGCTCTTACATTTTAACATAGAGTGGATGCAGATTTTGGTGGTACTGATATCTCAAATATAACAAGTTCTTCAACACAAAGGCCAGCTGTATCTAATTTTAAGAAGGCATAACAAAACAGCTTTAAAGCTTTGGCTGTCACTGTTTAAGACTTTTTTTTTTACAATTAAAGCCCTTGCAGTATGTTCTTCAGTATTATTGCAATAAAGTACATTATACTGCTGCATTGTGGAAATTCACTTTTTACAGCAATATTACAGCATACATACAGTTTTATGCGTACCTACTGTGCTTTTTAAAAGAAATATAACCTTCAAGGGCTATGTAGAAATATTACTTCCTGTTTAAACCTTGGCATTCATTTTTCTTTTTTTTTCAACAGATTTGAATTCCACTGTTTTCTGTCTGACCCCAATAGGCTGTCTTGAATTCAGCTGGCTTCTGTCCCGACTGACCTATTTCTTTAAAAGAAAAAAATTGAGTAGAACATTTTATGTAAAAAAGAGAATGCAGAAATATGTATGATTTTTAGTGCAGGAAGCCTTTATTTTCGAGCAGCCTGGTGGTATGAAGGTTCCCCATAATCCCTTTGCAGAACATTGTGGAGCTTAATCTGGCAACTCACTATCATGGTTCCTACTGCATCTGATACTTAGATATGTTGAGGAGGAGTTTTTTTCTAGGTGAAAGGTACAGATTAATTTTGTGTTTCTAAAATTTTACCCGGCGCTATACACTTATTACGTGGTAATAGTTAAGTGGTTCATGTTTACTCATCCCTTTTAGGTTGTGAGTAACTGAGATGACCAGATTTTTAAGTCCTTAAACTGGGACGGTATGGAAATATTGTGAATAACTTCCAACGTCAAAGCTACAGGGAAGATCTCTGGATTTTATTTTCAGGTCAACCAGTATGTAGAATTGGAGGCTTTCCGTCCGTCTCCTTTCCAGTCACCTCCATACACCTCCATATGCTTTTCCTACTGCGGTCCCTGGCATACAGTGACAAGATGAAACGTTGGAGGCAGTGCGAACAATTTTTTGTGTGCTGTGGGGTGAAGTCCTGTGGTCAAGCCCTGTCTAAGCGGAGGCTGTCTAAATGGATAGCAGACACAGTCAGGACTGCCTATGAGCTGGCCAACTTGCCGTTCTAGAAACGCTCACTGCCTATTCCACCAGGGGCATGGCAACTTTGTGGGCTCTATTCCAGGGTGCGTCTGTCAAAGATATGTAGTGCAGCGGTGTGGGCTACTCCCCATACCTTCACTAGGTCTACAGACTTAATGTTGTGGATTCTCAAAACCCTGGTTTTGGAACTACAGTGTTAAGGAAGGCTTCCCAGTTGACCCTTACAACACAGGCATATGGGTTAGTTCTCCCTCCATTTTTTCACCTTAGCTACTTGTTACTGGGGTTCCATATGGTAACACACAAGGTAGCTTCTCGGCTTAGTCTTGTAGCATTCTAGTCGTTCAGCAATATTGCCCTTGTGACGGCTTAGGTACACTCACCCATATGGTAATGGTTGCATTTTGTACTTGAAAGGGAATGTTAGGTTATTATCATAACCCTGGTTCCCTGAAATAGAAATTGAACCATTAATCTTCAAGATCACTGCATCCTTGATTGCAGCAGGCCTGAAGGAATCTGTGAGAGATCTGTGCGTCCAGTCCTTTTGTGTTCTCCCGCGCGGGCCATGACGGTGTCACAGGCTCGGTGAGTGGCTTTCATATGTCTTATTCAGGTATCCCGGTCTTTAGGAGGCAAACAATCTTGCGGTAATGGTTACATTTCTATTTCAGGGAACCAGGGTTATGACAATAACTTAAAGCTTTCTACTGCAGAGAATAAATGAATATTTTTTACTCCAGTCACTGTTAAATGAGCACTTTATTTTTGTTGTTTTAATAGATGCCATTTTCATTTGCTGGACCCGACAGGCTGACTTTATTTAATATATATATGATATCTCAGAACTTCAATCACTACAAATGCTGTACCGAAATGATGGGTTTAGCTAACTCCAGTCCTTTGTATTCCATTGGCTCCCACATTTTACTCAAACTCATACACATGAAATTATATAGCAGCAGCAGTGACGAAACAGTACGCTTCTCGAATGTGACTGGATATGACATGTCAATAAACTCTCGTCATGTGAACATAATCCCTGCCACACAGTGCACGAGGGTCAGCAGGACGTGGGACATTTGCTCGGAAATAGGGACTGTCCCGACCATATAGGGACTGTTGGCATGTGTGGTATTCAATTATTTCTTTGGGAGGGGGATACATAAAACCATGTTTAGAGTTTATGGGTTCTACTCATTAAAAGTACTTGTAGATTTTGTCCTAGCTAATCGCATTTCATTTAAAACTAACAAAAGTTGTCCATATATGTCAGCCATATAAATGTTTCCTGAGGGCCCTCGGTAGCTGCTGAAAAACAGATCCTAATGGAGTCTACCGACAGCAATACCAAGGTACATGGAAGCATGCCAAAGAGGTGGACGAAGGGCTGTTTTCGACCACATAAAAATGTGTTACTGATCTGAAGATCCCCCCCAATCCCTGCAAAAAAAAGAATGAAGAGCTGTTACATTATTATTATCTAGCATATTTAAATAAATAAATAAGCAGATGTTTATTTAAAAATATAATTTGGTTGGTTGATTTCTTTTAACTATGTAAAGAATCATTTCTTTCTGTGCTACCTTGTCTGCTCGCATCTGCTGGAACAGGTGCTGCTGCTGCTGGCATTGCTGTGTCGTGATGCGGCACACAAGAGTGCACTTCCAGACCTATCCAGACAACAACGAGTTGGTCCAAGTTGGCATAATGCAGATGCAGTATGAAAATTTATGTGGTATGACTATTCCATGGTGTGTAAATGAGGCTGTCGTTAGATTAGACTTGACCGCACCAAGTGTTCAATAACACCTTGTATCAAGAGCATTTTGCTGCCATTCAGGTTTATGATCAGCAGGTTGATGTTCAAAACCGATAAACTTTATGCTAATTAGGTACTTGTTAACCTTTTATCTCAAGAACAAATGTCCTAGGGGCTTAACAGCACATGCCAGTTGTCCCTTATTAATAATAATTACCATTAAATACATCATTTGCTCCTGTTTTCCCCTTATGACAGCCACTAACCCTTTGTTCAGACAGAAAACCATGTTTAGAGTTATGTGTGTTGTGTTTTTATTAAAAAAAAACAACAAAAAAAATGACTATGACTGTTTGTAAGATGACTGGCCTTTTGATATACCAAGAAAAACATATAGTTAGGGCTGGTTGGGTACTGTTTATTGTTTTGGTTAGTTTTTTTTTTTTTTTTTACTATAATATGATTTCTGTGATGGCATTTGTTAACACTTTGTTTTTATTTATCCGAGTAGAGGTTTGCTCAAGGTTTTATGTAAGCTTTACTTAAGGCAAGCAAAAGTGGTGTGAGCTAAATGATTCTTATGAACTTTACATATGCTGCTAAGTAGAACCATTCATATGTAATAATTATGTAAGACAATGATATATATAAAATTAAACCCTCATTCAAAGTTGTTGGATATTGGAGTCTGTCAGGCCTAAGTCCTATTCACTGTTCACCTGAGAGACACTCATAAAAGACAAAAGAAAGAGTTGCAATAGATGGCAAAGTATTTAGGTTGGCAATAGCTATAGGAATCCTAATACTTGGGATTTGTTTATTTCCATGACTAATTTTGCATTGAAAGGGCTATATTCCTTTGCTTGAAATAAGATGGAAATAGTCATTTGAAAACAATAAATAAAGCAAAGCATGTATAGAGAATGTCCATGTGTACAATTAAGGAACAGGAAGTTCGGTTCCTAGTCTGGTCTTTTCTGGATAAAGCTTAGTCACATGAACATCACCTGATTTATAGGAAATAGAAGTGTACCGTTTTTACACAGACTGAGAAAAAAATGCAGTAATTGGACAAATAAGCAAAACAAAACAAAATTGTTAAACTGTACTTGCATGCACTATCAGGGGTCTCCAACCTTTTTACTATGAAGAGCTGCTCCTGATTTGCGAGCCACTCCTCCTGGGGGAACTACAAGCTAAAAATAAAGACATGTTATTCTTAGGTTTCAGTGTGAGACTTGACACTGCATGCTGTCTACCAGCCAGCAAGATCTGGCATGTAATTAGAAAGCACAACCCTGATGGAGTCATTCAGATGGGTTCAAAATTTGGATTTGATAAATGTCTGAAGAGGCAGATTCACATAGATAAGTGGAACCAAATAAGGACGGCACTTTCATTGCTGCCGTGCAGAGATTTCTGTGCCTGTCCTTGTCCACTAAAGTCCAGAAGTCAGATACTGGGTATCTTGCTTTCAACTGAATATTGTTTTAAAGATTAAGAATCTCCATTTCCAGTTCAGCACAATCCAGATTAAACATTTACCCCACTTTTACAGAAATGTCACTTACATCCATAAAGGGATTTGAAGCAAACATTACACAAGGTTCCAGCTACTAAAAATCATGAAATCTGTCATTAAATTTTTGCCTAAGTCTGGTCAAGAGATCGCAGTATTTACTGGGGTCAAAAAGTAGTGCACGGCTTCATTTCCTGCCAACGTTTCTTGCACAACTGGAAAATGCTTTTTTTTTTTTTCTTCTGTGTTGCACCCAATAATCCAACTTTGATTTGAAAGCCTTCACAGCACTAATCATCATGTCTGCAATTGTTTTTTTTTTTCATTGCAATTCACAGTTCAGGCTGTTTCATTTCTCTGTGACATCGGTTAAAAATGCCAAGTCAAGCAGTCAACACACTGTCAGTCAATTGTGCACAACTTTTGTTTATAGACTTCAATAAAGTTGTAATTTCTGACACAAGAGAAAGAAATTGGCACAGTACTCTCCCTCTGCTAAGCCGCCTTATTTCAGAGCGAAGCAAAAGATCGCCATACTCAGCGGAAAATTCATCAAGCAGTGTTTGAAACTGACGGTGTTATAGGGCTCTAGTTTGAATTGAGTTAACTTTTTACAACAGGAGTCATAATCTGGTCAAATCCCATTACTTTGCCATAAACTGCCTGTTGATATAAAATACAGTGCTAGTGCTAGGGAAACGGGGGAAGTGGGGGTCTGTCTTACAACATGCTATGAAGCCCATGTGACATCCAGTCATTGCGGGGGCTCCATCCATTGTTACTCCATACATTGTAAATCTTTGAATAACGATTCAACGCCCTTTACAAATGCATATCCTATAAATACTGTTGTTTTTTGCCAGAAAATAAGCCACTTGGAAAGAGACTTCTGCTGCAGCATTTGCTTTTTTTCACTGTTTTGGTAAAAAAATAAATGAAAAATGCCTGCCATTTCTGCAAATTCGGCTTTAGTTCACTTACTTTTTTGACTCTGAGATTGCTTCCTGCAGGAAAGGTTTTTTTTTTTTTCCAAATTTTTTATGTACTGTTGTGTAGTGCCTCTCAATAATAAATGATGTATTTACCAGCTGCACAGTAGAGAGGAGGAAATGATAATCTGGAACTAAGGAGATGTTGTTGGAACGGGGAAAATAGCTTTCAGAATCCTGTTGATGTACCAATCTTTAAAGAAAAGTCGGAGGGGGGGCGGTTGTTTGCAGGCGGAGGAAAAGACAAACAAAGCTTCGCAATAGATGTTAAGGGCAAGGTGATTGCTGCAGACGGGAGTGTTGATGCCCTTGTTGACTTTGTTGTTTAAAAAGTCTGGAGACAAGCCGATCTTTATAATGGAGACGCAGCGGAGGTTGAATAATGACTGCCGATGCAGCTGCTGTATCGAGAAAGAAAGAAGCTGAAGGACGGAAAAAAATCTGTGAGTCGGACGAGAGAACGAGAAGACAAAGTTTAGACATTAGTAAAGAGAGAAAGTTTAAGCACGTTTGACGGAGTCTGAGCGATTGCTAGAAAGTGAAAACACTAGATGAGAAAACAAACTGAAAACGCAGCGAGCTTTGTGAGATTCAGACTTAAATAGGAAATAGGAGAAGATTGACAGGCAAAGCAGGATGGAGCCCTGGATCTCATCCCCCTGAAATAACGCTCAGAGGATAACTGCTTGTGCGTTCCAACTCTAATCATAAGATTCCAAAACTGATATGATAGACCTGTATTGTTTACTATGAAGTGTATATATGTGTGTGTGTGTGTGTGTGTGTGTGTGTGTGTGTGTATATATATATATACACATTAGGGGTCTACCTAAATTGCGATTTTGCTTATTTTCGCAGAAATCATGAAATTGAGGGGTCACCAAGAAATTCACCTCTTTTAGGGGCCAATGCATACAAACAAGTACGGAGAGGAAAAAAAAAAAAAACCTTGTTTAAATGAACTACTGCACAACGCAAGCGATGCAAACTACATATCCTTCTTCTGTAGATAGCCCTTTTTTATTCCTTTGCCATCCTGTGTGCAGTGCACTTAAGCAAAAAACAAACAAACAAAAAACGTGCACAAATAACATTTACAAAAAAAATTCTCCAAAGCGGTTAACGTTCTTGTTTACTATTCAGATGACAATGAAGTTTTAATCAGCCTATCAGTGCGTCTTTACTGCTTTTCTGTGACTTGTAATGTGCAGTTGGGGGTAGGACTGTGGGGGGTGGGAAGTTGGTGCTGTATTAGGTTGTTAAAATGTAGTTTTCATCATTGGAGGTATAATATTAGAAATGGATGGCTGTCACAAAGACGGCTGCAGTGGGTGACGTCAGACCAGAAACCAGGAACCAGGAAATAAACAACAGAGGTGGATTTTGGGATGAAACTGTCATCCCCAACCTCCTCCTGCTGTTGCTGTGGCTGCTGCAGCAGATTTTTCCTGCCCCTCCTCCTCACCTTCCTCTTCTGGGCCGGTTCTTCCTCCTCCTCTTGGAAGGGGCAGACAGCCACTATGTACCCATACATCCCGCAGGCAAAGCACCAGCCTTGGTCCTCCAGACCACTGAGGAGCTTCTCCAGCTCCGTGCAGCCATCTCTCCAGCCTTCATTTTCTCCCTCTTATTTTATTTATTTATTTGAAAAAAAAAAAAAAAACACTTTAGCTCTCCGCTCTGGTCTGCGTCTAGACAGCTGCAGTGGGTGACGTCAGACCAGAAACCAGGAACCAGGAAATAAACAACAGAGGTGGAGTTTGGTGAAGCTGAGCGAATGGTCTCGCTCAGCATTTAATAATGAACAGACAGACAGAAAATAAAAGGTTGTAAGACAAACAAGACACAGGACACGGCACTCGTAGCCAAAACAAAAAGACAAACAAAACGGACTATACAGACAAAACACGGTGAGCTTCTATTTTAACTATTATTATTATTATTATTACCTCTGTCTCCAATCCCGTTCTCCACTCACCGAACACACAACCCCGAGTGAGTGAAAACATGCTGCTTTTATGCAGCTGTACCGAGACTCGATTGCTAATCAATCATTCAATTGGAGTCTCGGTACAACTGACGTGAATTAATAAAGTGCAATTCCCCGTGCTCACATATTGTTACTTTTTACTTGCATGTGAAGTGCTGTGCAATCCTTGTGCCTAAATACAAATATACATTTTAAACACTTGTGTTACACAGACCCGTTTATATCCCGGTACCAATGACTATACACCAACATTAACCACACAACATACAACACAAAATTACACCCCCCCCCGGGACGAACAGGCAACATACCTTGATGGCCCCCCCCCCCCCCCTTGTGCACAGCACACATGGCCTCAGTTTGCCACCTCCCCCCTTAAAATCCCTAAAAGTCTCACTCAAAGTCCTGGGCCAAGAACAGGGACTTTAAGGTGGTTGATGGGGGACCAGCAGGCATTCACCCTCTGCTGGTGGAGGGGACGACCAGCAGGCATTCACCCTCTGCTGGTGGACAGGGACTTTGGCATTCATCCTCTGCTGGTGGAGGTGGTGAGGCAGAGGCAGCACCTGCTGCTCTGCTCCTGCCGGTGGAAGTGGACCTCCGTTCGTCAGAGGACGCGGCTTCACTGTTTGACCTTCTCCGTCGAGGACGACAGAGCGACGAGGACGCTACCTCCACCGCCTCCACAAATCAGAGGGACCGGACCCTCGTCGCACCCTGGGACTTACAGGGGGATGGACCACGCGTATGACAGGGGACTGGTGCGGCCCTCCCTCACTTGCCGTGGACTGGTGCGGTTCTCCCTCACTTGCAGGGGACTGGTACGGCTCTCACTTGCAGGGGGCTGGTGCGGCACTCCCTCACTTGCAGGGGAAGGTGGTGGAGGCAGAGGAAACACCTCCTCTCCTCCAGGTGGTGACGGTAGGGGAAGTGATACCAGCAGGCACTCACTATCTGCTGGTGGAGATGGGGACAGCAGGCATTCTTCCTCTGCTGGAGATTCCCACGCAGTCCCCCTGTCTGGGCGCTGGACGCTCACGGTCCGCCCTGTCTGGGCGCTGGATGCTCATGGTCCTCTCTGCGCTGGACACATGGGCTCCTCCCACACAGGCATTACTTCCGCCTCTATATATTGCGTGGGGCAGATGGCCAACGTGTGCCCATATGCCCCTCCACTGCGAGGTTCTTTAAAAAAACCTCCCAACTGTCATCCCCAACCTCCTCCTGCTGTTGCTGCGGCTGCTGCAGCAGATTTTTCCTGCCCCTCCTCCTCACCTTCCTCTCCTGGGCCGGTTCCTCCTCCTCCTCTTGGAAGGGGCAGACAGCCACTATGTACCCGTACATCCTGCAGGCAAAGCACCAGCCTTGGTCCTCCAGACCACTGAGGAGCTCCTCCAGCTCCATGCAGCCATCTCTCCAGCCTTCCATTCTTAAAAAAAAAAAAAATTTATTTATTTAAAAAAAAAAAAAAAAACACTTTAGCTTCCGCTCTGGTCTGCGTCTAGACAGCTGCAGTGGGTGACGTCAGACCAGAAACCAGGAACCAGGAAATAAACAACAGAGGTGGACTTTGGTGAAGCTGAGCGAATGGTCTCGCTCAGCATTTAATAATGAACAAGCAGACAGAAAATAAAAGGTTGTAAGACAAACAAGACACAGGGCACGGCACTCGTAATCAAAACAAAAAGACAAACAAAACAGATTATACAGACAAAACACGGTGAGCTTCTATTTTAACTATTATTATTATTACAATTACCTATTATAATTATTCCAATCCCGTTCTCCACTCACCAAACACACAACTCCGAGTGAGTGAAAACATGCTGCTTTTATGCAGCTGTACCGAGACTTGATTGCTAATCAGTCATTCAGTTGGAGTCGCAGTACAACTGCATGTGAATTAATAAAGTGCAATTCCCCGTGATCCCTTATTATTACTTTTTACTTGCACGTGAAGTGCTGTGCAATCCTACTGCCTAAATACAAATATACATTTTAAACATTCATGTTACACAGACCCGTTTATATCCCGTGTACACAACATACAACACAAAATACACACATTGCCACAATGACAAAAAAAGCAAAGTGTGTTTCGGCTGATATCATTTCAAGATATTTCCCAAAGAAACTACATGCAGATTGAGGTAATTGTTTTGCATATCTTAATGTGTCTGGAGAAAATACGATCGATCATTATTTAGCTTTAGAATGACACGTTAAACAAAAGGCTACTACAGAGGCTGCTGAATGGAACGTAAAACAAACAGCTTTCAGAAACCAAACTGGAAAGTCAGCCCAGACAAAAAGTATTCTTGTCTGCAAGTTAAGTCAGAACTAAAACGATCTAGCACAGCTACCTCACTTCAACCTGCTGCTTACTTTTTCGCAGTTGGAATTTTAGATCCAAATAGCCACGTTTTCTTTGTTTTGACACGGTACTAATAAAATACATTATTGGATGGGACAAATAAAATGACAACAAACGTGCTGCATACATTGCCTTTATTAAAGAATGGGAGATGCCCTTGGGTAACCGAGTTTTGTTGCTCTTTCTAATCGATTTCCACATCTGTATAATTTGGCAAAACTTTGCCTTAACTTCCAACCAATTCAGTGGATGCAGAACATGCAATCTCATGTATGGGCAAGTCAACTGCAGGGGGTGCTGCGTGCCTGCCTTTAACAAATGACAGCACTCTGTTTTAGTAAGGAAGCAAGTACCACCATTTCTAGGCTATGTAGTGTTCTGAAATACTGTCTACTTAGGTTTATTTAATGTTTAAACAGGTCAGCGAAATGTCTGCGAAATCCTAATTTTATTCTGCAACCTACCTGTGAAAAATACATAAACTTACCGTGATTTAAGTAGACCCCTATATATAATATATGTGTTTATATAAGATATGTGTATATAGAAATATGTGTGTTCTTGTTAGTATCTACTGTTAAACCACCAGCGAGCTACAAGTAGCTCACGATCAACGTGTTGGCGACCCATGCACTAATATTGGATGTTTATTAAATTGGATAAAAAGGATATGTTCATCAAAATCACAAGAAACATTCATTAACAAAAGTCCAGAGCATTATTTAATCTAAAAAAATCTTATTATTTATTTATTTATTTTCCATTTTCACAGGGTAAAATGCAACATGCAGCAATGCATTTTTTTTTTTTTTTGTCATTCAGAATTTGCACTTTTGTAAGACACAAATCAATAAAAATAATAAGTCCCGAATGCATTATTTGTGCAATTGATTCATGTATTACCAAAAGGCATAGCCTAGTTGCTATCCAGCGACATCAGAGTTCACTGAAAAGCATGCTCTCCATTATGTTGCACTAATTGTATTTACTGTGCTGTAGAGAGATAATCAGTGCTTGCTCCAAACCTGCTGCCCTGCTTTAATAAAAGGAATTAACACCGCAGAAACTGAACACCACCAAGAATATGATGTTATGAGTCTGATTAATGCAGCGCACTCAAAATCAAACAAACCACACAGATCATTAGCTAACAGCTTTGTGAGCCGCGTAAGAAAGTTCAGTTAACCAGAATTAAGAAACACAGTCTGATAATAGGCACTAATCTAAATTCTATGGTCCTTTGCTGAATTACTTATTTTATACTTGCATTACCTTTTTTTTTTTTTCACTAGGCAATGGGCAATGCACAGTACTGGTAATTGAAATGCATATGTCTTTGGTGCTAATAAAATGCACCGATATAAAGTAATTGAATCTAAAGGATGGTGATTCCTATTACTAGCCAATTATCATCATTATGGTTTAATGTAAAATAGTTACTCTGCTTTTCTCTGTTATAGTGACTAACCTTTAACAGCATGGCCCTAGGGTTATGTAGCATTGATTCCCAGTCAAAATCCGGTGTGGATTGCTGGAATCAAATACTTGAGAGTAACCCTTACAGGAAAGCTTGCAAGTTGGATATTACCCCTGGATACAGCTATATCGGGTCTGGAGGCTGAATACTTCCTGGCCAACAGAACTGCAGCCTCTTACAAAGAAACCATTGTTCTCTCTCCCGAGTTCTGCCTTGCTTAAGAAAACTGCCATGATCACAGAGCTGCTACCTGTTATTATGTTGGAAAATGCAGAATGGTATCAAATCAATACATACTTGTAAAATACTGTACTTCTTGTCAGTTGAAATACACCCAGATGGACAGCACCGAACTACTAGCCAATTAATAGGTGCACTTGGTAATCTAGTGATTGCATGGCATTTCTAACATCACTGCCAAATGAACTCTGTCAAGTGTGATTAAAGTAAGATAGCAATAACACTTTGTACAGTATCATTATTTCATTAGTCTTTGTATTTTTTTTTTTTTATTCTGATTGAGTCCCAACTAGTTTGCCTACCCGCTTTCAAAAATGTCTTCTGCTAGACTGTTCAAAGAGATTGGATATGGTACACTTGTTGTTAGCAACACTGTCATTTCAGAAGCAAAAATCCAGTTTACAATTTCAAACCATTTTTTAAGGCAGCTTAAAAAACGTCTGGCCCCCCACTCACAGTTTATTTGGTCTAATTTAATAAGGCTTTTTTTTTTTTTCATTATTTTTTCAACCTATGGTCAAAATAAACAATACTGATATCACTAGATTGTGTGATATATTTAAGTTCTCACGGGACAGTTTTAATACTTATGTTCTCATGTGAGTGTGACCTCCTAACATGCTGAGGGTTATTGGGTCAGGCTGCTAGCGAGACAAATACGAGAAAACAGTACACACAGGAGAGTCCCTGTAATTGTTTTTAATTTTCTTCTGTTTGTCCTGTTACTGTCATAACTCGTTTAGAATGCTGAGAGCTGTGTGAGCCTCAAATGGAAATGGTTTTTGAATTGGATAAACAAGCAAGGTTGTACATGCCATTTCAAAAATTAACTTTCTTGTACAAACTGCTAGAACATGAGATTTAGAAATATCATGCATCATGTATTTGAGGTTAACACCTAAAATGTAAAATGGGAGTGTTAACAGTAGCACACTGGAAACTAAAACTGCAGGCATAGCCACTTTAGTGAAGGTCCCTTTATAGTTATGTGACTGGGGAGGATTTTTATTAGCACCTACACTTTGCAACACTGCTGCTGTTTGTAACCATATAGAACACATTAAAAAAAAAAAAAAAAAAAACCATACCCAACAGATGATGTTAAACTGTTTATATAACAGATAGTTTCATGTGACAGTGAAAGGATGTACTGATGCTTAACTAGGGTAATAAAAAATCAAGTTCAAACATCAGCTTGATTGTTTCAATTAAAGGTACTTCGAAAGCATTATACCGTTTTCTGTGTGGGTTTTCTGAAACCCATTGTGTAATTGTGTTTCCAAATGTGGTAAAAATGAAAACCTTCCTGTCATTTCAGTTGCTCTGTAATACATTATAACCACAAAGTCATTATCAACTTGCATGCTTCCTTGCATTCATCTTCCAACTGTAAAAAACAAAATGGGTAGTAGTAATTAACCTAAAATACTTCATGTTCAATTTATAACTGAGTAT
The DNA here is from genome assembly GCF_017654505.1 of Polyodon spathula. NCBI lineage: Eukaryota > Metazoa > Chordata > Actinopteri > Acipenseriformes > Polyodontidae > Polyodon > Polyodon spathula. Next base: position 61,978,106 of record NC_054534.1, on the reverse strand, counting down.
TTATTTGTTAAAATCTATTAGTGCTTATTCATGATGAATACATTTTAGGGTTCAGTGAAACATGACAATCTGGCTTTTTTTTTTTTTTTTTTTTTTAAATACCCAATAATATCTGTACATTAATGAACAAAAAGCTGTGGTATGCAGCAACACTTTTTAATCTTAGTCTGTGTTCACACTGGGTCTGTTTAGAGAGTTTGGGCCACACTTGGTACGGTTCAGTAAATTTGGTGTGAACAACAAAGTCCGCTTGAGAAACGCACCAAGTCTGGTTCGCTTGCTAAACATCAATGTGAACAACAGCTGGACTCGGTCCTTTTTACGTACGAAACGAACTACACAAGGTAACGGAACTAGGAAGTAAACATTTTGCGGTTTAGTTCATATTCTGAGGAAGCAAGTAGAGCAAAAAACACAAAATGTTTTGGGGAACTACATTAGGGTTACCAGACTTTACAGGAAAATTGGAGATAATCAGTTTTCAGTCTTTTATTTTCAGTCTTCAGTCTTTTGTTATAGAGTTTAAAGTACAAAACTAACAACGTGTTTAGCAAATTAATAGCAGAGTAATGTACTCGGTTGTGTGTTAGCACCATTCAAAAATAAAATAAACAATCTTATGGATTATTTATTTAATCATTCTGATTATGTGTGACCCTATTTTTTTTTCTAATTTAGTCGTCGTCAATGGTTTTCCCCCTATTTGGAATGCCCAATAATTGTTTTTATCCCGGTTCACAACTGCAACCCCCCGGCGACTCGGGAAACGGAGGCTGGAGCACTCGTCCTCCGAAACGTGCTCCTGCCAATCCATCATTTTACACACTGTGGATCCACAGCGAGGCCGCCAGACCTATAGTGCCGGAGGACAACACAGATCTGAATGGCTCCCATGCAGACCCGCAGGCACCCTATCACTGGTGCGCGATGAACCGTGGATTGCCCTGCCGACCTAAGCCCTCCCTACCCGTATGGTGCTCGCCCAATTGTGCACCGCCCCCTAGGAACCCCCAGTCACGGTCGGCAGTGACATAGCCTGGATTCGAATCAAGCGATGTCCCTGCTATATTGATAGTTGAAGTCTGTTTGAAACGGACCCAGTGTGAATGCAGCCTTAAACCCAAGATTAAAATAACTATATAAACCTTATAAAAAGGCATTTTAGGTTAACTTGAGAAACACTTTCAAAATAGTTGGACAGGATATACTGTATGTCATGCAAATAGTTAACTTTGTTTGTATATGAAAATTTGAAAAACAAGTTTATGCAGTTTTCTGAAAACTGTGACAACGAACAAATCAAATGATCTTTTTTTAAATATAATTCACATCTTAAGCTTACATTTTTTTTTAGTTTCCACAATCAAATAAAAAAAAAACAGCTTAGCTATATGCCGTAAATATAGTTCAAGTAAAAAAAACGTTTCGTTTTTTAAGGCAGCCCAGCCCGTTTGCCAGAAAATGACAGCCTGTAATTCTGGTTTTTGAAAATATGTAGAGCTGTGTGGATGGAGTAGCAGAGCGTAATGGAATTGCTGTTTTATTTTGGGGGGGAGCATAGACTGGGATAAGTTATCAATGTCTGTGGGTTCCACTTTGTCCCACACAGCTGCGGGTTGGGTGTGTCGTTTCCTTAAGATCAGCACTATGGCAATAAATTAGAATAGTAGCAGAAAATGTATTGGTGGTTGGTCAAATGTGAACAACTATCTCAAGTTTCAAGTTAAATTAAACTTGACTTGGGAACTTCTCTACGGGATTGGTTTTTGGTGAAGAGTGCCCACAGTGGACTACTGAAATAGTGGTCACGGTCATGCAAGAGGAGGCCTTGTTTTATTGCTCTCTGCTGTGTCTCTAGTTTATCTCCATAAACTATATAATATATAATACTATATCATTCCTGATGATAGAAAAAGTCTCTTCAACCAATAGTGTCTCATTTGACCTACATATGCTATATCTAAAAGCTTAAAACAAAGTCATCTATCATCTCACTGAATTTTAATCAAAGGAAAAGTATTTGAAGCATTAATTAAAATATGCAAGACATTAAAGGTTTTTTGTTCTTAGATTAATTATACAGCATGTGTTGGTAGTGAAAACCATACCCAGGAACCTATAATTTTTCTCAACTGTTAATATTTCTGTTTAAAAATAGAATACATAAAAATACAGTAGGAATTGCCAAAAGAAAAACTAAACAAGAAATAACATTTCCTTGTAGCAATATACAAAGCTGAATCTTAAGGTAATTTGATAGTTGTTTTTATTATATGTCTTTGCTCTTAATCACTTCACTGTCATCCTGTGTTTATTAATGTTTATAGGCAACACAGAGTTTGGAGCTGTATCAGTAGCTTATTCCTTGGAAATGTCAGCTTTCCTTGAAATTGTGGAATGCTTTATTGATACCATTGTTACTTTTAGATGCCTATTGAGGGGTAAGATGGCCTTTCAGCAACAATTTCACACTCTTCTCCCAAGAAGTCAAACAGAGATCCATCCTCTAATAGCAAGTTATGTTTGTATGCTACAGATTATCAGGCTGAAACATGTCTCTGGCAATGGAACGTGAAACAAGCAACGGTCGAACAAGGTTCCAGCTGTCCATATGTTGAATGGATACGGACAATTGGAGCCTTGTCACATATTCTAAATCACTGTGCTGCCTTGCAGATTTAAAAGAATCGGTAGCCATCTTGCTTACAGTTACAGATGTACAGTAACTGTAAAACTGAGTGACCAATTATCGGCAAAAAAAATCCTAAAGTAGTAAGTAGACATGCCAATTTGGATGAAGAACAATTAAATGAACTGGAAGATAACAAAACAGAAAAATACCCCAACAAATCAAAACAAAATCACTGTCTTTATACTCACTCAGAGACACTTCTGCATATTATCCACCCCTCCTGAGACAGACCTTGAACAAATCTGAGATGATGTTAAATATATTTTTATTTCTCGTGTCTGTTCTGCTCAAACAATGTGTCAAAACAAAACTTGGTTTCGTCTCAACTCCGCCCCCTGGTGTATTTTTTCAGTGGTAATGTGCACAATATAAAAAATAAAGATGTACTTTCTTTTACATGTTTTAATTGAATCAATGTACTCAGCTTAACTCAGTGTGTAGTTCAAAGTTATACATGGGACTACTTTATTGGGGTAAGGATATTAAAAAAAACAAAAAAACAACTAATAATTTTTTGCCCTAAACGTGATTTATGCTTTTTCTTTTTTTTTCTTCTTCAAATCCACTGTTTTATCTGGATTATGAATGTAATAAGGCCCTTCAGGGCATCCATATATGGTGAATATATGGACTTCGTCTCCTGCCTCACAACGCCCCGAGGCGTTCATTATATTTGATGTATACAAATGCCCTATCGGACCTTATTGCATATATATATATATATATATATATACCGTATTCTTTTGAAATATAAGAATACGGTATATATATATATTTAATACACTGTCCACATTTCCCACACTTAATTTGGGAAGAAAATAAAACATCAAATAAACAAAATGCATTTACAAAGATACAAACCCAATTACGCATATAAGAGCCATTATACAAAGGGGCCAAGTCAAATAAATTTCTTGGATGTGTTTACTTTTTCTTGTTAACTAATAAAAATTTTTCGAGCACCGGTGTTGGCTGGGTGTTGAAAACAGGACATGTTGAATTTGTGACAAATGTTTTTTGCTTGAGCAAATCTGGATGGACAGAAAGCTGATTGCACGGGTAACTGCAATTCCACATTTTGACGTCACAAAGGTGCAATCCGAGGTTGTTTTTTAAATTTTCTTTTAGCATGGGCCAAAGTGTAAATATTGCTACTTGGGTACACCCATGTAATATATATATATATATATATATATATATATATATATATATATATATATATATATATATAAAAAGATATATGAAAAAGACCTAGGAGTTTTTGTTGACTTCATGTCAACAAAAGTCTTCATCTAGTCTTCATCTAGGCAATGTGGGGAAGCTATAAAAAAGACTAACAAGATGCTCAGATACATTGTGAAAAGTGTTGAATTTAAATCAACGGAAGTAATGTTAAAACTGTACAACTAGTAAGACCTCATCTTGAATATTGTGTGCAGTTCTGGTCACCTTGCTATAAAAAAGATATTGCTGCTCTAGAAAGAATGCAAAGAAGAGCGACCAGAATTATTCCGAGCTTAAAAGGCATGTCATATGCAGACAGGCTAAAAGAATTGAATCTGTTCAGTCTTGAACAAAGAAGACTATGTGGCGACCAAATTCAAGCATTCAAAATTCTAAAAGGTATTGACAGTGTCGACCCAAGGGAATTTTTCAGCCTGAAAAAAGAAACAAGGACCAGGGGTCACAAATGGAGATTAGACAAAGGGGCTTTCAGAACAGAAAATAGGAGGCACTTTTTTACACAGAGAATTGTGAGGGTCTGGAATCAACTCCCCAGTAATGTTGTTGAAGCTGACACCCTGGGATCCTTCAAGAAGTTGCTTGATGAGATTCTGGGATCAATAAGCTACTAACAACCATATATATATATATATATATATATATATATATATATATATATATATATATATATATATATATATATATATTTATTTATTTAGCTCAAAGAGCCAGCTGCCCAACGTTTCGATATGTTGTACATATCTTTCTCAAGGGAGCCTGTGTTTGAATCAAAACATTGGAGGTATTTATAGGTGTTTGACAGCATGACAACTACTTGTTATTGCTTATATTCAAATCCATGATTTATTCCTACATATACTTATATATACACAGTGCCTACAGAAAGTCTACACCCCATTTCAAAATCTTCACCTTTTGTCGCTTTATAGCCTGGAATTAAAATGCATCTATTATATTATATATATATATATATATATATATATCCTACCCCACAACTTCCAAGTGAAAAAAAAAAAATATTCTAGAAATTTGTAGAAAATAAATTAAAAATAAAAACTGAAATAGTTTGGTTGGATAAGTGTCCACTCTCCTTGTAATAGCAATCCTAAATTAGCTCAGGTGTAACCAGTCGCCTTCAAAATCACACACCAAGTTAAGTGACAGCCACTTGTGTTTTAAATTGTAGTGATTCACATGATTTCAGGATAAATTCAGCAGTTCCTTTAGGTTCCCTCTGCTGGGTAGTGCATTTCAAAGCAAAGACTCAATCATTAGCACCAAGACGCTTTCACAAGAACTCCGGGACAAAGTTGTTGAAAGGCAGATATAACAAATATTAAAGGCTACCAAGAGGCCAATGGCAACTTTGCAAGAGCTACAGGCTTTTATGGCCAAGACTGGTCAAAGTGTGCATGTGCCAACAATATCCCAAGCATTCCACAAATCTGCCTTGTATGGTAGGGTGACAAGAAGAAAGCCATTGCTCAAGAAAGCCCACCTTGAATCCCATTTGAAGTATGCAAAAAAACACTTGGGAGATTTTGTAGCCATGTGTCAAAAAGTTTTGTGGTCTGACAAGTCTAAAATGGAACTTTTTGGCCTAAATGCAAAGCGTTATGTTTGGTGCAAACCCAACACAGCTCATCACTCAAAGAACACCATCCTTACTGTGAAGCATGGTGGTGGCAGCATCATGTTATGGTGATGTTTCTCATCGGCAGGCACTGGGACACTTGTCAGGATAGAAGGGAAAATGAATGGAGCAAAATACAGAGAAAATACAGAGAAGCCAAAGCTACACTAGAGTGGCTAAGGAACAAAAAGGTAAATGTTCTTGAGTGGCCCAATCAGAGCCCCGACCTAAATCCAATTGAAGATTTGTGGCATGATTTGAAGATTGCTGTCCATCAATGCTCCCCAAGGAACTTGATAGAGCTGGAATAGTTTTGTAAAGAAGAATGGTCAAGTATTGCCAAATCTCGGTGTGCAAAGTTGGACCTATTTCAGAGACCATTTTCAACAGACACACAGCTGTAATTGCTTCCAAAGGTGCTTCCACCAAGTATTAACTCCAGAGGGGGGTGTGGGGTTTGGGGGGTGGAGACTTATCCAATTCTGTTCTTTCAGTTTTGTATTTTTAATGTATAATTTTTCTCAGTAAATTTTTTTTTCCCCTTAACACTGTAGTATGGTGTGTAGATAAATGGAAAAAAAAATCCTCATTTAAATACATGAAAGTCTGAGGCACTGACACAACTAAATATGAAAAAAAGTTCAAGGGGGCTTAGACTTTCTATAGGTACTGTGTGTGTGTGTGAGTGTGTATATATATATATATATATATATATATATATATATATATATATATACACACACACACACACACACACACACACACACACACACACACACACACACACACACATACACTAGACCCATGGGCTGCCCAAAAATTAATGGTCTGGGACGGGTCCAGAAAAAAAATGATGGGCCCATAGCTAAATAATTAAAGTCTTAAAATTTACATCTTTATGCATTTACGTCGACATTCGTGTTCATGGAGAATTTAAAAATAAATACGCAAATAAATAAAATAAAAATAAAATAATGTTGAGCACATTAAGTAAGTGTGCTTCCTTCTTGGAATGAAGTATTTTCTTGGCAGAGTTTGCAAATTCCGTTTTCTCCTGCTTGGTAAAGAAATTCCACTTAATGCTTTGCTTGGATACCATCGTTATGTATTCACAAGACAGAGTTTAGTGATCAGGAACGGCACTTTATTGTTACAACCAAACAGACGCACATGTCCCATTAACTCTTTTACGACTGCCGTCAAAACCCAGCTGCCTCCATTTACAGTAGCTATTGTGGCAGTTCATAGTGTAGTAGTGGTGCTGTATTGCTGCATTCGTTTTAAAACTGAACATAACAGCCATGTTAATGTGGCGTGCACGGAGGAAGGCAGCAGCAGGGTGATGTAATCATATACAAGGACATAAGCCTGATATACGCTCCTTGCATAATTGCCCGGCAATGCAGACCAATGTGTACTGCACAGGGTAAACACCAATGGGATTGTAGTCCCAACTAATGACACAATATCTGACCCACAATAATACATGTCACCAGTCCTGGGTGCGTGCAGTGGTGCTCGTGGTGGGTGATACACGTTATTTAGTTACTGATGTTGGTTTGCTGTTCCGGCTTAGTGTTGGCCCTAGGCGACAGCTCCGGAACTATGCTAGCTGTCTGGTAATGTGCAAGACAAGACAAGACAATTACAGCACAAAACAAACAAAACAAACACTTACTGTACTTTATGAAATAGGAATGGGCAACCGCCAACGGGCAACCGCCTCTCCAATCTGCGGTTGCCACATCCTTTTTCTTCTGGGTGAATGCGTTATTGCAACAGAGTCTCTCCCGCTTCCAGACTGGCCAACTTGAACCCGGGGAACGAGCTGTCAGACCACCCCGTCCACGGATCTTAGCATTCTCGCTGCTTAGCATCCTCACAGGTTGGGAGGGAGATTTACAACCAAGAATCATTGTATTGATGTCACAGCACTATATAGTATTTACATATGTGTCATGCACTTAACATTAATATATGTGATTTTTTTTTTTTTTTTTTTTTTTTATTAAATCATTACCCGAAAAATCTGGGTACCTGGTTCCACATTTTCTACCCGTGCCGACCTCTAATATATACACACACAAACACACAATTGGTCATGCTTGCCTTTTATTTAATTGATAGAAGGGTTTTAGTCCTGTATTATTATTTTTGTTTGTGCATTTGTTCATTATTTTTGACTGCAAGCCACATCCGAGAGGAATAAAGAAAGGAATGTAGCCTTCCAATCCCATACACCCCACTCCTTGAACAGATGTGGTGCTGGAGCAAGGAAAAAAATGCTGTTGAGGCTTTGCTGAGGACAGTGTATCAAACAATGGAAAATCATCCAGGGAGCCTGGTGTCAGGGTGGAAAAGTCATCAGCTGATATGAAAGTGCCCTTGTTTTCTCCTCATTCTGTTCTTGCTATATAACAGAACAGATGAGACAAATGATGTGAATTATTTACAACACTGAAAGCATACTATTGTTATTGGTGATGGCAGCAGCACAGTATTGAAGCAAGGATAAATGTGTCCTAATGCCTGACTCCTTAAAACATCAAAGAGCCCAGATCATAAAAACTATTTTAAAAAAATAAAATAAATAAAAACAAACACATGCAGAGGGGAGAATATCTAACTTTAAGATGTGAAAGGGAATGTTTCCTTTTATAACATTTATTTACAAAAAGCTGGTTTGAAGGAATCTCAGTTAATATTTAGCACAGTTTTTTTGAAATGTAATTATGGAACAAAGAAGCTCAGTAAGGAAGATTTGCTGTTTTTCCACAGGTAATCCTCCAAAGGAAATAATTGTAGCAAAGCACATCATTTAAATATAAAAATAATATGGGTCACTTCACAGTGATGTGATAGAGATGTATCTTTAAAACAGTTTTTACTGTAAAAAATACATAACTGAATCGTTCATCATACTTCATGTTAACCAGGAAATAATTATAAGGAATTACAGAGTTATTAAAGTAGTGATTTTGTAATGTTCCAGAATAATTATGTAGAAAGGTAGTATTCATTTTAAATTAGGTCTGGGGATGATAGTTGAGAGGACATATTTTAGTACTGCATAATGCCACTTGGAGAGTCAATGGTAAAAGTAATTCTCAGCAAAAACAACAACAAAAAAAAAGACTGTCAGTGTCTTGTGGTTAATGAAAACTGCCAGCTGTTGATGAAGCGAATAAGTTTAACATTTTTATTGGTTCGCTGGTATCACAGATCGCATTAGTATCTACAGTATAAGATCACATTAAGTGTTCCTAGCACTACAGCACATTTGGTAGAGCACAGTTCACGATCTCAAAAGCAGGCACCCATCATTAGGCAGAGTGGCAGTCCATGATAACCCAATTTAACCAGGTATTAAGATTCATCAGCCTGAGTAATGGTAGGCCATAACTACAGATCATCCTGAGCACTTCACCAAGTGTCATTTTTCCAGTTCACTTCACTTTTGATATATCTGAATCTATCACCTACTGGAGTGGAAATATCAGTCTTCTTCTGTTGCTTTTAATATGTTTTATGGGTGATTAGTTGTCTGAATTGTTACGTTTGCTAGAGAGAATACCTTTCTAAGAATGGAAATCAAAAAACTGTTGCTATGTTTGTTTATTGCTTGTTTAGATTGGTTTTTCTCTTTGATGCACCAAAGAATGAAAAAAAAAAAAAACAGTCAACATCCACAGCACCTGGTATTGTGCTTCTGATTACAATGATGTACTTACATGCAAGAAAAACAAAAAAAAAAACTGTTACAGTGCATCTTTCTTTTCTGGTCTGTTTCACTTATTTTATGGTTATACTGTACGTTCAGAGTTCTAACCTCATGTGTGCACAAGCTTACCTGATATTAACATAGCCTTTCTTACTTGCTCTTATTTTATTGACAAGAGATTTGTGTTTACAAATGTAATGTTACCTTGATAAACTGGATACTGGGATCATTTAGACAGTAATCTGATTTTCCCGTAAGCATTCCTCACAGCGATGACAGTCCACATGTTCTCTCGTCCCTTTGTCCTTATCAGCTGCTGTGAATGTTTACAAGATAATAAACGAAGAAGAACGAAAAAGGCAGCCTTGCCCTTTCCAGTGATGTGTGTTAACTGTTTTTTTCTTTTGGGATATAATGTATCATTCAAAAAAACTGTAGTTTCATAAGAACAAAAATTAAACAGACATTTTGCATTCTGCAAGGAAAGTATAAGTGCTAAAGTTTCCACAGTTGCTATAAAACAACTTTTCTTTTCCATGAAATGCATGTAAATTGCACTTCTCAGAGTACAGAACATGATAAATTTGGCCCAAAGAATGGAATTTCCAAAGAGCAGTTCAAAGCGTTAGCTCCCACAAAAGGGTGGTTTCTTAACACCATTAGTTAGACCAGTCATTCTGAACAGACTCTGTAAAAAAAAAAAAAAAAAAAAAAAAAAAAACAACTGTTCAGAATCCAAAAATTGGAGATGAGCTGTACAGAAAGTACCAAAACAACTATTAATCATTCTTTCCTTTCTGTATTAAAAAAAACGCCCAAACTTTTCATAAATTCTACTGGTTTGGCAATGTCATTAATCTCTTTGATCAGTGAAACAGATTCGTTAGAGAGGAAATATATGCAGGAAAACATTGGTTTCTCGTTAGCCTGATTGAAAAATCTGATTTGTTTATCAAAGTATTTGCAGAGCAGTGAAGCATCCTAGCCTGTGCCAGAGTGTAGGATGGCTTTTAACCAGGAAAGTTGTATCAAAATATTTTGACTCATTATGATACGGGGCGAGAGCAAAACATGTTGTACTAACACTGACGAAAGCAAAAAGGGTAACCAAAAAAAGGCTTTTAGGTGCAGATGTAAACATAACCAATACGTTCGTAATATGTCCAAACAAAAACACCCTTTTAGATTATTATTTTTTTAGTACTGCTCCTTTATTTTATTCAGTGCATTTTTTTTCTTCCTGGCGTGATAGTATTTTTGTGTTATTGTGGTTTAATTGTGTTTATTGTATTTATTCAAGTTATAAACTGTGATGTACCACAGTGAGGGCAAGTAATCAATCAAGATTTACATTTTCATATCTACCTTCCAAATCCGGAGTTCATGCATGCAGCTCTTTTCACATAAGACTCCACGGGGATTTGTGAATCCTTGAAGATTAAGTGCTCAGATTAGTCTTATCTGACCGCTGTCTGCTTTCTGTTTGACCAGGTAGACCTAAGCTGAATGCGGGGTGGAGATTCCAGTGAGCTAGACTGCTGTGGACACAGAATGCCTCAAGTATGGATGTGAAAGAACGCAGGCCTTACTGTTCGCTGACAAAGAGCAGGCGAGACAAAGAACGTCGTTACACCAACTCTGTGGATAGTGAGGAGTGTCGAGTGCCTACCCAAAAATCTTACAGCTCCAGTGAGACCCTCAAAGCTTTTGATCATGACTCTTCAAGGCTGCTGTATGAAAGCCGAGTGAAAGAAATGGTTCACATGGAGGCAGAGGAGTATACCCGGCAAGGTGAGCGGTACCTGAAATTTGTTTCGTTTTTGGACTGTGAGGCTGCATTCCACATTATTAATTGTGTACTGAGCTATGTTATTAAATGTCCTATTTCACTGTTGATTTTAGATGCTTAATACATTTGTTGTTATATTGTCAGAAGTATTACTAAGGAATGCAATGATCAAACTTGTAAATGAACTATTGTTCGAAAGATTATTGAAGGATTTGTTTACTGAAATCAAATTTAACCCAGTGGTATTAGAACCCCATCATAGGAAAAAAAACAAAAAAAAAACACCAATTTCAATGAGTAAGAAACTGCACTACTACTTCAATCCAGTAAATTAAACCTGGTTTGGTAATTTTTTTTTTTTTTTTTTTGGTTCTTCCTCCTTGAAGAAATAATGATAATAACAGATGTACACTTAATAGATCTAATATAGTCACATGATTGTTTTAGGAAACAGGGAATACAAGCAAGCAGTAACACATCAAATTAAATAACTTAAAATTGTTAATATATCTTATTAATTTAGAACCAACTATAAGTCATATTTAATAAGTAAATAATAGATAATGTGGTAAAGGAGTAATTATTGGGGTTGTATTAGAACTATTTTTAAAATGTTTGTTATGCACTCAAACTTAATAGTATGATTAAAATTTCAGGAAATTATTTGCTACATGCATATTTCACATATAGAAAGTTAGTTGCATATAGGTAATTACAGTTATTAGTTGTTATCATACGGCCATTAACAACAGATATTTGATTAAAAAAAATGCAGAATTAACGTAATTATCTTATCATGACAAATTCTATGAATGTTAATTAGTATTCATTTAAAATTAATAGAATTTTAATTAAACAGCAGTCACTATCTTATTGTACGGTAATTGCATGCAATTACTTTTCTTTTTTTTCCTTAGGAGACTTTACACTTTACATAACTTAATCAGTCACAAATATAATACAGATTGTTTTAACAATTACTGAGAATTCATATAATAATAATACTGTCAAAAACACTATTCATTGAACATGATTTTATTGTAATATTAATAGAAGAGTGTGGCAAAGTGGTTTATTGTAGAGAGGTGCAGGGGTGATGCAGTGTGTGAAAGAAGCAAACAGAGATAATTGTAAGCCAGTTTTAAAAATGTTTTTATTTTATTTCCAGGTCTGGCGACCAAACAATTGTTCCCCGGCAGTACACAGCAGTGTGTACAGCACGGGGTATATAACAAGAACAGACAGTCCCAAATAATAAACAATATCCGTCCCATAATAATACTAACCCGGTCACCAGTCCTGGGTTCGTGCAGTAGTGCTCATGGTGGGTGATACAGGTTTGTATTTGTGACAAAGGTGCAGTGTTGTCCGGTTTCGTGCTGGCCCCTGCCGACAGCTCCAGAATTGTGTTAACTGTCTGGTAATGTACAAGACAAGACGAGACAATTGCAAACAAACAAAAACACAGCACTCGCGATTTCAGTTTTAAATATACTGTTTACTGTCCTTTTGGCTTTTACTACAAACCAATGCGAAGAAACAGATTACGATTCTCCGTCCCCTTTATGTGCTGTCACGTATGAATGGCCCCATGGTAAACGAGTGCAGCTGCCTTAGAATCTGCGGCTGCTACATCGTTTTCCTTCGGGGTCAATACATTCTTGCAACGTAGTCTCGCCTTCTTCCAGACTGACCGACTTCCCTACCCCCGGAAAGAACTGTCAAGCCAGCCCATCCAAAGAAATCTGTTCTTGCTGCTTAGTGCCTTCACAGGTCGGGGGAGAGATTTACAACCAAGATTTATTGTATTTCCGTCACAAAGAGGCAGACATTTATTTTCCTGTAAGCGTTCTAAGCTTATTGTTCAATACAACGACTATGACTAATAATAATAATAATAATATAATAATAATAATAATAATAATAATAATACAGTTTCTGCTTTATTCTTCAGTTAACTCTTGGCCAGTTCCAGATTTTTAAATATGTGTACCAAAACTAGACTATACAAGATCAATTCCTAACTAAGTATTTTACATTTCTGTATACCACTTAACATTTTGGAATTTTTCAGCCAATATTAATACTTTTCTTCCCTGCTCTTGGAATATGGAATCTGTTAAATACATTGACAGCGTGCTGGAAAACGTAAGGTTGTGGATGCAACCCCGGTTCTCTGAAAGAGAAAATAGCCATCAACTAATGGGTATTGCCGTCAGGTGATAGAATTATGCTGAGCTTAATATAAAAGCTGCCTTTAGGCCTCCATAGCTCTGACCTCAGCGCCCTGCCCCTCGGGTGCTGAATGACTATGCAGAGCGTAGGAAGTCCAGCATCTTTTGCTTCAGGCCGCAAGGGCTACTGAAGCGACCTCGCTGCTTGATTGCTATTTTCTCTTTCAGAGAACCGGGGTTGCATCCGCATCCTTATGTTCTCTTTCAATTCGAAAATAGCCATCAACTAATGGGTACTGTGTACCGCGAGAGAGACCATGCGGCAGTAGGGCAGGATCGGTCAACATGTAAAAAATATACACGGAACAGCGCCTCAGCTTGTGGTTCGAAAGACATATTTCCTAACATTAACATTACGATATTGTACCGGGATACTCTTACCACATGGGTAACACTGGAGAGCGTACTCAAAGAGTACAGCAGTCTAATCCAGACTAACACTAAGTGGTCTCTTCCACTGGTGTAATAGAGTCCAAGACTGAAGCTCCAAAGAGTGGAGCAGAGGAATCCAGCACATTCAGTCTGTAGATCCTCATGAAAGTGTGTGGCGTAGCCCAGCTAGCCGCAGCACATATTTCAGATACTGGGACACCTCGAAAGAGGGCCCAGGACGTCGCCATACCCCTGGTAGAATGCGCCTTCAATTGCCACAGAGGGGAAAGGCCAGCAGATTCATAAGCCAGAGCAATGGCGTCCACTATCCAATGAGACAGGCGCTGTTTAGACAATGCCTGACCCAGCGTCCTAGAACCATAGCACACAAACAACTGTTCAGTGTGTCTGACACCCCTTTTATAGTCAATATAGCACCTCAATGCCCGCACCGGGCAGAGCATGTGCAACCATTAGTCCTCCAGAGAAGAGAAGGGAGGAGGATAGAACGCCATCAACTCCACAGATTGGTTCACGTGGAACGGGGATATTACTTTCGGCAAAAATGCCGAGTTTGGTCGCATGGAGTCTGTAGACCCGTCTCCCGTGAAGCGAGTGCAAGAAGGGCGCACTGAAAGTGCATGCAGCTCACTCACCTGTTTTGCTGAAACAATAGCCAGCAAAAACACAGTCTTTAAGGACATGAGCTTCAGATCCACAGTGTGGAGTGGCTCAAATGGGGCTTTTGTAAGGGCTTCCAGCAGGACATCAAGGCACCACGAGGGGAGGCTAGATGTCCTGGGAGGACGCAGAACCGCTAAGAAATTGGGATGCAGGGAAATGGTTTCCAGGCGATAACCCATCTATGCGCATGTGACAAGCGGATATGGCTGCCAGGTACACCTTCAATGTGGAAGGGGACCTACCGTCATCTAATAGTCTCTGGAGAAACTGTAAGATAACTGCCAGCAACTTGATCTGGTCAAGCGGTGGCCAACTCTCCTTTTATATGCGATGTGGGTCCTGGCCCTGGGCCAGACACCAGTCCTGAAATAACTGCCACTTATACACATATTGCGACCTGGTAGAGGGAGCTCTCACCTCTCCCTATGGTGGCAATAACGGCAGATCCTGATGACAGCCCTAGATGCCTGGCAGGCATTCCCGTTCTGGCTGGCGGAGGGGCCAGACCCATAGCTGCATCAGCTGGGGGGCCACTCCTCCTCCCTTTGTGCCACAGATCGCCCTGGGCCTGAGAGAGGAGATCCACCCTCTGCAGGGGGATCTGCCTCAGCTGGCCGTGCAGGAGTTGCACCAGGGTCAAAAACCAGGTCAAGCGGACCACCCCTCTCTGGCTCTGGGCGACGGCAGAGTGGGCCAGGGCGTCCCTCTCTGGCTCTGGGAGCGACAGCAGATCCTCCTCCCTCTCTCTCTCTGGGAGCGACAGCAGATCCTCCTCCCTCTCTGGCTCTGGGAGCGACAGCCTCTCTGGCTCTGGGAGCGAGAACCAGCAGACCCTCCTCCTCCCTCTCTGGCCTCTGGGAGCGACGGACCCCTCTCTGGCTCTGGGAGCGAAGGAGACGGCTCTGGGAACGACGGCTCCCCCCTCTCTGGCTCTGGGAGCGACGGCAGAGATCCTCCCTCTCTGGCTCTGGGAGCGACGGCAGCTCCTCACCCCTCTCTGGCTCTGGGAGCGACGGCTCCTCCTCCCTCTCTGGCTCTTGGGAGCGACGGCAGCTCCTCACCCCTCTCTGGCTCTGGGATTGCTCAGACCTCCTCCCTCTCTGGCCTGGGAGGCGGCTCCCTCCTCTTTAGGATGACCGGCAGCATCTCCCTCTGCCTGCGCTGGACAGGCAGGCTCTGGGAAGGCGGCCTCCTGGCTCTGGGAGTGTCCTCCTCCCTCTCTGGCTCTGCTCCCACCAGATCCTCCCCCTCTCTGGCTCTGGGAGCGACAGCAGATCCTCCTCCCTCTCTGGCTCTGGGGAGCGTGGAGAGCCTGCTCTCAACCAGTCCCCTCCCTCTCTGGCACTGGGAGCGACAGCAGATCCCCCTCCCTCTCTGGCTCTGGGAGAACAGCAGATCCTCCTCCCTCTCTGGCTCTGGGAGCTGAACTAGTGGGGTGGCCCCTGAGGGGGTGACGGCAGCTCCTCACCCCTCTTTGGCTCTGGGAGCGACGACAGATCCTCACCCCTCTCTGGCTCTGGGAGCGACAGCAAGTCTGGCTCTGGGAGCTGTCCTCCTCACTCTCTCTGACCTGGGAGGCTAGATTCGGGAGGCGCAGATAACCGTCTAAGAAATGCTGCTGGGAAATGGTTCCAGGCGGCAACCTCTCTGGCTCACACCTTTGCTTCTCTGGCTGGCGACGGCTCTGGGCTCTGGGGGCGACCGGCAGGTAACTGGGTCCTGGCCCTGGGCCAGACACCAGTCCTGAAATAACTGCCACTTATACACATATTGTGACCTGGTATAGGGAGCACTCACGCTCAGAATAGTGGCAATAACTGCTGATGACAGCCCTAGAGCTGGCAGGCATTCCCGTTCAGGGGCCAGACCCATAGCTGCATCAGCTGGGGGGTTCGGGTGCCACAGATCGCCCTGGGCCTGAGAGAGAAGATCCACCCACAGGGGGATCTGCCTTGGCTGGCCGTGCAGGAGTTGCACCAGGGTCAAAAACCAGGTCAAGCGGACCACTCGTGGGCCAGGGCGTCGACTCCTAAGGGACAGTCAAGGCCTCTCATCGAGAACCAAAGAGGGCAGTTTGTAGACTCCTGTGAGGTGAAGAGATCTACGTCTGCTCTGCCGAACCACTCCCAGATGCGTTCCACCACCCTGGGGAGGAGACGCCATTCCAAGGCGAGGGGACGAGATCTGCGGCATGGTTGAGTCGGCCCGGTAAGTGGACTGCTCGAAGAGAAGCCAGCCGGGGCTGTGACCACTGTAACAGCGGAACCACCTTGCAGTGAAGGCTCGGAGATCTCAGGCCGCCATGGTAGTTGATATATGCCACGACCGTAGTGTTGTCTGACTGCACCAGCACGTGTTTGTTCCGGACCACCAACCACCAGAAGAAAGCACTGTAGGGCGAGATCTACTGCCCTGAGTTCCAGGACATTGATGTGGGCTGAGGCCTAAGGCCCTGTCCACACTCCCCAAGTCCCCACACCATGCTTACTTTCTTTCTCTCTCAACCTGAATAGGGAGAGGCAAGACTCTATTGCGGTAACTCTCTGAGTTATTAATGTGGCCTTCATAGACACCGAGTCTAGGTGAAGGCCCAGAAAATCAGATTGCTGGCTTGGCGGGAGGCGGCACTTTTGCAGGTTCATCCTGAGACCGAGCCGCTGGAGGTGGTGTGTGACCAACACCATATGTGCCAGGGCATGCTCTTGTGACTGAGCGCAGATAAGCAAGTCTAGATAATTCATCTGTCGAACGCCCTGAACACTTGGAAAAGGTGCCGAAGTAGAGTACACAGTACTCATAGAACCTGCCCTGAAACGTGAAGCGAAGGTATTTCCAGTGCCCGGGCTTGATGGGTATGTGAAAGTACGCATTCTTCAGGTGCAAGGTGTTTGTTCAGAAGTCTCAGATCTAAGATAGGTCGGATCCCGCTGTCCTTCTTGGGCACTAGGATGTACTTTGAATAGAACCCCTCCCTGCAAGAGGAGGGATCTACTTCGCGAATGACACGCTTCAAGTGACGCGCCAGTATTTCTGTGTTGAAAGCCACATGTTGGAGCGGGTCCTTCACTGCAGTTACTATCACCCACCGAAAGGGGGGTGATTTTAACTGGAACTGAAGGCTGTAACCAGCCCGCATAGTCTTGAGCACCCTGAGCTCAAGACTATGAGCCTTAGGCCGCGCGGGGGGGCGCAGTCGCGGGACCCTTGGGTCACTGGCGATTGCCGCCCCCCCAACCCCCCCCCCCAGGGCGCCAGTTGCCCCTCTTTGTAGGCCGACCGCACGAGGTGCCGTAGGAGCACGAGCAGGCCTGGGCGTAGGCTGTCGCCCCCACAGGGGGGGAACCCTAGCAGGCAAGGCAGGCTTCCGTGGAAGCAGCTAGGCATAGTGCCTTGATGCCTCTTTGATCTTCAGAGTAACCGGAAGCATCTCCTCCACTACAGGGCCAAACGTATGGCCAGGAGTGATAGGGGTGTCCAGGAGAAAGGACTTGTCCTGCTCCTGAACTCTAACCTGGGAAAGCCAGTGTTGCCGTCTGGTGACCACCAGTGCCACAAGGCATCGGCCCTCCGCTCTGGCCGTGAGTTGGGCCAGTTTGGTGACTGCCTCAGAGACCTGGTTCAGCTCTTGTCTGTGAGCCGCGGTGACCATATCAGGGAGCGCATTAGTAAGGATGGCCTGATAGACAGATACCATGCTCGACACATTGGAAAGCCGGGCAGCTTGGGAGCAAGTGGCATACGCCTTCTTGAGGTGCATCTCTGTTGTCCGACACTGTCTGTTAGGACATTGTAGGTCCTTGGTCGGTCTAATGCCTGGTGCCTGTACGAGGGCCACAATGGCAGAGTCCACCGGGGGGAAGGCTGCCAAGCCGGCACCCTCTGCTCCCTGCATGGAAGAAAAAACCCGAGCTCCAGCCACCGTGCTAGGTGCTGACGCTGGGTTGGACCAGGAAGACTGGATCTCCCTGACAAAGTCGGGGAAAGGGGGCAGTGACCTGTCCTGTGCTGGCTTAACCAAGGAGAACCAGGAGCCCTGGGGCTCCTTGTCTCTGGGCCATTCAACTTGTAGACGTTGAGCCGCTCGCTCAACCAAAGTCTCAAACGTTGGCCCTGGAGATACCTCCGGTTCCTGTGGCAGTTTGTCCACCGAGTTGCAAGAAGGTCCCTCCTGCACAAGCTCATCATCACCAGACGCCTGCAGAGAGAGGATGTCCTCTTGATAGTCTGAGATGGCCTCAGGCTCAAGCTCAGGCTCAGGCTCAGGCTCAGGCTCAACAGTCGGAACGGGCAGCCAGGGAACGGGTGCAGCCGTGGTGCCAGGGGCCGACAACATACTCATCATGGGTGATTGTTGTCCCATTACCACCTCCATGAAACGACCAATCTGGTCTGTGAGGGCCGAGATCCCGCTAGGCTGTTTGTCCCTAGGGGACCTGGGGCGCGCTCCTTAGGAGGGGAGTGCCAACGCTGCCCCACGCTCCTAGTAGGTGAGCGAGAGACGGAGGGGGTGGCCTGGATAGTTGCAGGCAGGCAGGAGATGATGCTGTACCACCTGAAGGGGGAACAGACTCACAATGAGATCCCCTGCTAGAAGGAGATCCCAGCCCCACTGCATTGTTGCTCTAGCCTTTAGGACCTGCCTCTGTAACTTCCCGCAGATAGCGCAGAATGCTGTGTCGGACAGAGCCAAAGCAGCATGTTCTGGACCCAAGCATGAAACACAGAATTCATGTGGGTCCTCTGGGGGCATTTCTCGGCTACAAGAGCCGCATTCATGGAAACCCGGCATAGCGCACAGCACTTGCCTGGCTTGCACGGCGGGTACAAATGTGCACAGGGCACAGGAGCAGGTATGCGCATGGGGTGCACGGGCACAGAATAGATGTGCTCCGATGAGTGCACTAGGTGCTCGGATGCATGGACCCATGGGCACCGATGTGCATGGAGAGTGCACAAGCCACAGGTGCGCGGATAGATGTACCGGCACGGATGTGCACGGGCATGAAAGTGCATGGGTGTGCATGTGCATGGGTGTGCACAGGGCACAGATGTGCAGGGGGTGCACAGGCACAGAAGTGCACGGGTATGCACAGGGTGCACGGGCACAGATGTCCATGGGAATGGGTGTGCACGGGTTGCACGGAGCACAGGTGTGCATGGGGTGCACGGGCACGAGTGTGCGTGAAGCACAGGTGTGCATGGATTGAACAGCATAGATGTGCCTTATATGCACGTGGTGCACGGGCACGGATGTGCACAGGCATGCGTGTGCTCGGAGCACAGGCATGCACGGCATGGATGTGCCTTATGTGCACGGCGTGCACTGCACGATGTGCTCTGGGCACGGTGCACGAGAGTGCACGAGGCTCGGATGTGCACGGGTGTGCATGGGTGTCGCTGCGAGGGTGTGGTGAGACACACTTGGGAAATAATTCCTCAGAAAACCTGATTAAAATTTAGATCGGGAGATCTAAGCCAACACACAGGGAAAAAACTCTGTGTGTAGCTAGTGTCTGGAGCAGGCTATGGTCTAATAAAGACCGCTGCTGAGTGTCTAGCAGGCTATGATCTAAAAAGATCACTACTGTAGTGTTTTGTCTGGCCCACGGCCAACACACACACACCTCGTGTTTCTCTCTGAAAGAAAGAAAAACAAATGTTAGTACAAGTAATAAAATATACAGGTAATAACAATAAGCTCTCAAAATAATAAATAACAATAGTAAGTGAGACAGACTCAAAGAGTCAGCAAGCTGAAAAGAGCGAGAACGCTCCTTAAGGAGCAGTGCCAGCCGGCACGCCGAATATGAGAGCTAAAGGCGGGCGCAAAATTCAACCAAGCCCGGTGAATTGCGGTCCGCACTCAGTGAACGTAACTAGGTTTTCAGTGAGATAAACCCGGGGAAGGGGCAGCCGCCAGCTTCCCGCGCACAATTTAGGCAACGGAGGGTACAAACTCTGAATTTTATTTTTTATTTTTTAATAATCAGAGTGTTGTAGAACAACAAATAGATTACGCTCAATCCTGATCAGCAGCTGAAAGCAAAAGAGACTGAGCTTCCTACGCTCTGTATAGTCATTCAGCACCCGAGGGGCGGGGCGCTGACGTCAGAGCTACGGAGGCCTAAAGGTAGCTTTTATATTAAGCTCGGCATAATCCTATCAGCTGACGGCGATACCATTAGTTGATGGCTATTTTCAAATTAAAAGAGAACTAATGTAGACAATTTCGCTTTTTATATACTATATATATATATGTACTATTTTATATAAATTATTGTTTTCGGTTACTTTTGTTTTCTGTCACAATATGTACAGTAACTTGACAGTACTTGCGCACTTCAATTGTACCCTTGCTGTCTTCTACAACTAAATCCTTATGGTCACGGGCATATTCGTTTGGGGTTTTTGTGTGTTTAGGCATTTTTCTACATTTCGCCACAATTTGTAATTCTGTTTTAAATTCCACGAGCGTGTAAATACTACCTATAGTACCGTAACATAGCTTTAAATGATGCAAGCAAGAACATCTTGTTTTAAATCTCGCAAGTGTGTTACAAGCCCCCAATAGAAATGTAGGAATTTGCTGTCACTTAGTAGGGTGGGTTTAAAGTATTCAGAAAGAATTGATGCGAAATACAAATCAGAAACAAGGGATATTTCCCAACTGCACTGGGAAATGTTTTTTTTTTTTTTTTTTGGTGGTATTTTATTACCTTTTTTTCATTGGAAAATGGGTCAAGTTAACGTGAATCGAGTTAATACCTGACTGTAAAATACTTTTTTCTGACTTCCTGACTATTGTAAAAGGTCAGCGGTATGTGGCAGACTCGGTGGGCCCACCTCCAGAATAATTGACTGATCAACTACCCAGGCAGGGATCATGTTTAATCTGACCAATCCCTGTCCACTAGGTTTGTGTTGTTTCAGACCTGTGGTAGCTCAGTGATTCTATGGTCCAGCCCAGCTGTCCTAAATTTGAAAGTTGTGCAGCTAATCATGGCAATTGTTCCTACAAAGTGCAGCGGCACATTTTACGTTTTGTTCACAAAAAAAAAAACAAAAAAAAAAAAAAAACAATTAGATAGACCTGCAATTTATAAATAGGGTGGGTGGGGTCTTGGCTAAAGTTGTAGTTTAATTTATGCAGGGTTTGCACAGGTCCTTGAAAACCGTGAAAGTCAGTGAATTTTAAAGTAGCAAATCCAAGGCCTTAAAAAGTGCTTGAAATTTGTCATTTCTTTACAAGGTTCTTGAAAGTACTTGATTTTTGTTTTGTAAATTTTTGTATTACTGCAAATTTGACCACTTTTGGAAAGAAATGTGAATGAAATTTATTAAAATACCAACTATTAGTTATCGTTATATATTTCTCTGTGCACAATAATACTGCATGTATAAGCAGTGTTGTAAGCTTCAAGGTCTGAGGTTTTTGATGTCATCGGCTGCTGAGACGCTAAGTTGGCAGGCAAGAAGCACTTAATTTATAACCAAACCACAATGCTTTCAGCAATTAAGGGAAACAAAAAACAAAGAAGACTGGACCCATTACACGTTTGTATAGTGAGCACTTCATAAGGTTAATATCAGTATTGGTAGTTGTGATATTGTATGTTATTATTATTAGTCGTAGTTGTAGCATTAAGTTTAACACGGTAAGTGTTTTTTTTTTCAGAAATACTACTAACTATAGCTTAGTTAAATGGGAAAACACTGAAGCGGGTCGGTGATTTTACCGTTAACAAAATGTATAATGCTACATTAATCATCTTACTGAACCAATATAAAATCACAAAGCCATTTATTGTTGTTTGTAAGCACAATGAAAACGGCACAATGTAAATGCTATAGGCTATTTGCAAAGTAAAGGGAAGTGTTTATGCACGTACCTTATTAATTGATGATGTGCTCATTTTTGCATAGTACTTTATAGTAACTTGGTAAGTTGATTTTACAGGTACGTTCTACAGATTTCAGTTACTAACGCTGCCTAGTTTTTTGTTTTTTTTTAACTTACCTAAGTTACATGCATCTATTTTTTTCTGACTAGTACGAAAGTTGAGTTAACAAAAGACGTTAAACGGTTACGTGACTGCAGCCCCTCAATTAAACGTGGAGCATGCGTGACCTGGCTCCAGTGGGTTCAGAGTGAAACTGTGCAAACCTGTGAGGAGGTACTAAAGAAAAATCATTGAGCATTATATTATCGTATTTATTTTTAGTTTCCCAGTTAAGCGCATTTACCTAATCTCATCCGCAAAATGTCAGGGAGATGTGTATTTAATGACCAGTGGCTGGTAATGGAAAAATACAAGTATAGTTAAAAAAGATGTGACGAACCCTAGCAAAGCTTTCTGCATTCCTTGCAAGAAAAAGATCGACATATCAGCGATAGGTGAATCTACATTGTCAAGCCACGCTAATGGTAAGCGTAAATAACATTTACAGTATAAGAAAACTATATATAAAAATGCATTGCTTTAATTTTCAGACAGGCTTTTTGTAAGATTTGTTTCAGAGCTGTCAGTAGCCTAGACCAAATCTTTAACTCAGCCACTGATTGCAAATTAGTCGTTTTTGTTTGACAGAGGCTTATCTCTATAACTTACCTCAGAAGGAAACTTTTTGTAATTTGCTATGATTGAGTCAGAGTTTTGATTTGGACTGGATTTTTGAAAGTAACCCGTGCTAATAGCTTTCTTTATTAAGTACTGTGCTGCCTACAGAGAATAACGCAAATTAAAAACTGTTTACCACTAGAGAAAAATGGGGTAGATTTCTCTTAACTGTATTCTACTACTGTAGTTTAATCATATTTCATTATCTAGAATAAAAACCTACAAAATAAGCTTATTAGTTTATTAAATAAGTTATTTTTCAGTTCGATTATAAGCAAAACTAAGTTACTCGTTTTTAATTTAACAAGGCAACTATATTATGTATTCCATTTTAAATACCGTTTTACAAAAGAGATGATTGCTTGGAAAGCCCACATGTATTTTAAAACATAAATGCTAACAAAACTATTTTATAACTTATGTTAAAATGATCGCTTTTGACAAGATGTTGCACCCATCAACCAAGTGCTGTAAAACAGAGGTGTTAGACTTAAATCATAAATTGTCTGGCTTATAAAAATACCTGTTGTTGCTCTCCTTAATATATGCTATAGTAGAGTGATGTCTTGCTTTGTAAAGCCAAACATTTGCACATTGTTTGGATGGGTAGTCTTCTAAAACTGTATCGGATGAATGGTTAGAAGTCTCCAAGTTTTGAATAACGAGCGCTAGTTTAATTCTTTTCTGCATTCTGTAAAATAACTCTTCAAATTGGTGTACAGAGCTGGACTCTTTATCATCATTTATTACACTATGTAACACAATTTTGTTCCTGGGTAGTAAGTGTTATTTCCTAATTGCTTATGCCTCCAAAGTATAGAAAATGGCTATTATTCCCCACATACTTTGCTTTTGTGACCAGGACAGTGATATTTTGAAATGTACCTATTTCCAATGAGAAAACGGGCGAATTTGTCTTTTCGTTCACATAAAGTCAGAAAAAAGCAACATATGAATCCAAATTAACATGTATTTATACCAAATACAAAAATGACTACAAAAGATTTAGAAGTGAGTAGTTTTTCGAGATTTACGATTATACTGTAAATCACTTTCACGAATCAGCTCCCAAATGCAGTCTCCCATCTCGTTATACTGTCCTTGGTAGTGGCGTTCAAAGTCCAGTATATCCTGGTGGAAGCGCTCGCCTTGCTCCTCTGAGTACGCTCCCATGTTCTCCTTGAATTTATCAAGATGAGCATCAAGGATATGGACTTTGAGGGACATCCTACAGCCCATTGTGTCGTAGTTCTTCACCAGAGTCTCAACCAGCTCCACATAGTTTTCGGCCTTGTGATTGGCCAGGAAGCCCCGAACCACTGCGACAAAGCTGTTCCAAGCCGCTTTCTCCTTACTAGTGAGCTTCTTGGGGAATTCATTGCACTCCAGGATCTTCTTTATCTGTGGTCCGACGAAGACACCAGCTTTGACCTTTGCCTCAGACAGCTTTGGTACTTGAAGGCTGCCCTCTCCTTATCTAGAGCTCTGACAAATTGTTTCACAAGGCCCAATTTGATGTCCAGTGGTGGCATCAGCACCTTCCGGGGCTCCCACTTGACGTTGTTCCTCCCCACAGAGAACTCGGTCCACTGTGGCCAGTCCCACCTGTGGTAGTGCGCCTTGGTGTCCCTGCTGTCCCAAAGGGAAAGATAGCAGGGAAACTTGGTAAAACCGCTTTGGAGACCCATCAGGAATGCCACTATTTTGAAGTATCTTATGACCTCCCAGCTGTACTCATCATACCTCAAGGCGTCCAGCAAGGTCTTGATGCTGTTGTAATCCTCTTTGAGGTGCAACATGTGAGCCAGGGGAATAGACGGGTACTTGTTACCATTATGAAGCAGCATGGCTTTGAGGCTCCTGGATGAGCTGTCAGTGAAGAGGCGCCACTCATTCTGGTTACAGGCGATTCCGATTGCCTCGAACAGACTGATCACATTGCAGCAGAAGCAGAGCCCATCTTGACAGGTGAAGAAGCTGGAAAAAGGTTGGTGACGCTTCCTGTGATCTGCGACTTGCACACTTTCATCCAACAAGTTCCACTGCTTGAGCCTAGACGTCAAAAGCTCGGCATTGGACTTGGTGAGACCAAGATCTCTAATCAAGTCGTTGAGGTCTTTTTGGTTGGGGTAGTATGGGTTTCTCTCCTCAGCTCCACCTCTGAAATTGTCATCTGGATCTACAACGTCTTCCTTGCTGTCTGACTTGCTGCTCTCTTCTAAAGACGGCTGCTCTCCGGAGGAGTGGGTACGGGGAGCTCATGGCAGTGTGGCACCGGGGAGATGGATGAAGGAAGGTCCGGATACATGATAGCAGGTGCATTCTTGCCAGTCCGACATTTGGAAGGGTCCACCATGCAGAAGTAGCAGTTGCTTGAGTGGTCAGTGGGTTCCCGCCAAATTCTTGGGATAGCGAACTTCATGGCTCTCTTTTCCCCTCTGTACCATCCTACAAAAATACATTTATTTCACCCATGACTAATGTGTAAAAGATTCTCGCAACAATTTTTATATATGATATATTTTTTCAATAACATTGACAATTGTAAAACATTTTAAAATTAAAAACTTTTACAATTTTAAAAATCTTAACAAATTTTATAACATAAAATTCCGAGCAACAATTGTCCATCTTACCTTCCAGAGATTTTTGCAGTGCTCGCAGGTGAAATGAGGTGCCCAGGGTTTGTCTTGATCCCGACAGGCATGCCGAAATATGCCTTGTAGGCCTCACACATCTTAGCAGATGCTTCCACGGAGTACTTTTTCGCTCTTGTACTGATAAATTGGCCGCAGACATAGCAAAATGCCTCTGCCGGATGCTTGCATCCTCTTGATGCCATCTCAGAAAAATGCAGATATGTATTCACTTAGGCAGCTGGAACTAAACTGAACTGTTGGGCTTAAGGCCCCTGTATTTATACTACTATTTATATTACTGGAAAGTTCTAGAACATTCTAGAAGTTACTCCAAGTTTACTCAGCACTGAATCTATCTGGAATGTTCTGGAAAATAGGTAAATTTCAAAATATCACTGTCCTGGTCACAAAAGCAAAGTTTGTGGGGAATAATAGCCATTTTCTATACTTTTGAGGCATAAGCAATTAGGAAATAACACTTACTACCCAGGAACAAAAATTGTGTTACATACTGTAATAAATATTGCATTTTCTTGTTGGTTATTGTTTTATTTTGACGAAGATGGGCTAAACACTATATTAATAATTAATCCTGACCTGTTACTCTAGTTGTTTGTGCTCTTGGAAAGTGGGTTTTGTTTTATTTTTGACTGTTAACACTTGGAATGTACAGCATGGGAAAAAAAAAAAAAAAAAAAAAAAAAAAAAAAAAAAAAACTTAAAAGAACTGAGTGTTTTGGATCACAACATTTGAGTTATTTTTTTATTTTTTGTCACACAAACACTGCTTGGCTTTTCTGGGACTTGTCAGCTTTATTCTCTGTAAACAAGATAAATACTTAATTTTAGATATTGTTCCAATAAAAACAAAAGAAAAAACAGTAAATGCTGATTTTCTCTAGGTACCTTCAAAGGACTCTTTAACATTTTATGTGAAAAAGTACTTTTGTCTGAACAGGTAAACCATTAAATTAGAAAAAGAAAAAAAAAAAAGGAACTTAATGTTTCAGTATTTAGGTAGTTTAGGCCAGATTATTTTTTAAGCCCTAATGAAATACAGTATGCACACACAGTTTATTATTACTTGCAACAAACAAATAAAGAAATATAATTTTTTTTTTTTTTTTTTTTTTAAATGCAAGAAGCATCACGACTATGTGAAACAGCATGCGAAAGCAGGGCCAAGAATTGGTGATTTCTTAATGCTATCAGCATCAACAATCAGTGCCAAATCAACTGTAACTTCAGTGTCTTCTACAAGTTTAGTTGCTACTCCTCAAACTTTGTGTGAAACCATGAATTTATCACTGAATTCAGATTTAATCTGCCCCTTGGTTCCTTTACAGAAAAATAAAACAACTGCTGCGTGTTTGTGTGAGTGTATATATATATATATATATATATATATATATATATATATATATATATATAAAATGTACAGTTGTAGTCAAAAGTTTACATACGCCAATGGAAATGTGTAATTTTCTAGCAATTTCTCGAAAACAAAGAATTTTAGGAAAAATCTTTTGTAGCAAAAGTTTTGCTTTTGTGGATGAGGAAAAAAGTTATAAGAAATAGATGTCTACCATTATTTATTTCAGCATTTTTTGTGTGCAAAACACCAAAAATGCTAATTCTAACTTATTTGTACCATTTGATGCTATAACAGTATTTTCTACAAGGTGCTAGAAATGTCAATGTGACTGAGGTTTCCATTTCAATCATAGGTTGAGTATTGCATGGTGAAGGTGTCAATGGTCACAGGCCAAGGAAAACATCACAAGGATAATTGCTTAAAGTTTGCAAAACGGTATTTGAATGATGGATATGAGTTCTGGTCAAAGATTTTGTGGAGAAAGTCTGGTGAGGTGCACATAGAAAAGAACACCATACCTACTGCTAAGCATGGAGGTGGTAATATCCTTCTGTGGGTCTGTTTTTCCTCTTATGGCACAGTAAATTTTGTTCCAATATATGGTAAAATGGATTCCATTGCATACCAAAAGATATTGGCCAATCATCTGAAACCCTCCGCTACAAAGCTTGGTTTAAAGCGCAACTGGACGTTCCAACACAACAATGATCCAGAGCACACATCAAAATCTACTCCAGAATGGTTAAAGAAGAATAAAATCAAGGTTCTGGAATGGCAAGTCCCGATCTAAATCCGATTGAGAATCTTTGGTATGAGTTGAATAAGGCTGCGCACAAGACAAGAGCTTTTTTTGAATGAACTGGAACAACTTAGAGTTGAAGAATGGTCGATAAATTACTAAATTATCATGGCAAAAGCTAATTGACAAATATCCTAATTATTTAAAAGAGGTTATTATTGCTGAAGGTACCTCAACTAGCTATTCATTTAATTTTCCTTGTCAGGGTATGAATACTTTTGAGTTAGAATTTTTGGAGTTCTGCAAAAAAAAAAAAAAAAAAAAAAATGCTGTAGAAATCTGTTTCTTGTAACTTTTTCTTCATCCACAAAAGCAAACCTTTTGCTTCAAGAGATTTTTTTTCTATAATTATTTGTTGCCGAGAAATTTCTAGAAATTATACATTTCAAAGGTATTTGGGCAGTTTAAAAAAAAAATTGAAAGACCACAAAGGAATTGATTTCTATAATTTCTAATTGTTCTATTGAAAGATATAATTTAACCCTAAGCGGCCCATTTATTCAGTGCTTGTCAGGCATGTCAGGTCCAATTTGTTTTTATATTTGTTTGTTTAAAATATTTTTTTCACAGTAAAACAGGTTTAAAAGGCACTACATATCAAAAGGGCACTTAGTACTGCATCTACAGCCAAGCCCCGCCCCTTGCTCGTTGTATTTTTCACATACCTCTTTATAGACGTGCATACTGATAAACCCTCTCCTGATCACCCGTTTTATTACCAAACTCCTCAATAATGCGATCTAAGTCATTATTTTATTACTATAACATCTCAAAAAGCTATGCAAATGTCTGTGATATTCTTTTAGTGCTGGATGTGGAAGCAGCTATATTGTTTGTGTCCGTGTTATCTCTGTGGTGTTGGGGCTATGTGTATTGCTCAGATCCGCCCCCTTTTTTTCGGCTTCTCTCGTCTCCTATCGGTTTCACTCGGCCATTGAAAGGTTTTCTCAGCTTTTTCCTGAGAAAAACGACTAGAGACCTGTGCTTGCCTTCTTTTTGATGAGATCGGACAGGGTCCGACATTGGACTGGAACGGGAAAACTGTAATGTCGGACCTGGTCCGATATAGGACCACAAAGGGTTAAAGTAGAGATTCAACTTTATAATCAAACAAAACATTATTACATAACATGCATAAAATGAAAAGTAACATGCAAAAACTACTTTCATACTTTGACAGATGTATTTCGGCAATCAACATATTTCATATGAAATGTTGCTAATTATTGACAATTATGATCAAAAACCAACACCTGATGATAATTATAGAATAAATACATAATCATCAGTGCTGAAAAATAAATCGGAAATTTATGATTAAAAAAAACAATGCTGTCAAAATGGCAGTGACACAACTAAACAAAAAAGGTAAAACTACCAGAAAAATAGCTGAAAGTCATGATTTACCAAAAAGCACTGTGTGTGCTATTACTGACAAACACAGGAGAACTACTGCAATTATCTCCAGGTGTGAACAACCAAGAAAGACTTCTGCAAAATCTGGAAGAAGAATCATTTGAGCAGTCTGGCAAAATCCACTAATTACTGCAAAAGATTTGACTCAAGAATTGAGAGAAGATGATCAAGAAGTTCATGCGTGAACAATTCAATGACACCTTAACAAGGTGAATGTCCATGGGCGACAACCAAGATGCAAACCTTTGTTAAAAACAATACAGAAAGAAAATGATTGGAGTTTTCCATTGAACACTTGAAGAAGCCTGCTGATTTCTTCAACCAAATTTTATGGTCAGACAAATCCAAAATACAACTTTTTTTCACCAAGAAAGCAACAATATGTTTGGAGGAAGACGGGTGAAGAATTTAAAGACAAGTTCATCATACCCAGTGTTAAACAGGGTGGAGGTTGTGTGATGGTATGGGCTTGTTTTTCTTCCTCAGGCACTGGTGACCTTTGTATTGAAGAAGGATCAATAAATGCTGCAAACTATCATGAAATTTTGTACTCTCATTAAGGCTTACTGGACGGAAGTATGTATTCCAGCAGGATAACGACCCTAAGCATTCTGCGAAGTCTACAAAGGAAAGGAATTTCTAAAAAAAAGGAAGATTACAGTTATGGATTGGCCAGTTCAGTCCAGACTTGAATCCCATTGAGATGTTGTAGATTGACTTGAAGGCTGCTGTTGATAAAAGGAATACAAAATCGATTGCAGAACTCAAAGCTGTGTTGAAGAATGGGAAAAAATATCTCTGGAAAGATGCCAGGAACTGGTTTCAAAATACAAAAAAGACTGCAAGATGTAAAGGAAGCAAAGTGTGGACACACAAAATACTAATGTAAGGGTGCCCAAATACTTTTGTCAAAGTATGAAATTAGTTTTTGTGTGTTATTTTTTTCTATTTTATGCATGATATGTAGTAATGTGTTGTTTTATACAAAGCTGCCTTTTACTTTAATGTATATTTCAGCTTTATTTCAGCACTGGTCATAGCAAGGCTCACAGCATCAAGGCCCCTTCAATACCCCTTCAATACCCCTTCAATAAACATCAAGGCCCCTTCGATAACCCCTTCAATAAGACTGGCTGAAAGTGTGTGTGGAATTGGTGACTGCACCTTTAATTGTGTACAGCTGTAATATGGGAAACAGCATGCTGCAGCTCCCATGCTCAGTGTTAGTCAATTCTTGATCTGATAGCATGTAACACAGACAAATCTTATGATTACATGTTACTGTTTATTTTTCAATAAAAACAAGTTTCAGTTGCAGTGTGTTAGTTCTGCTATTTTTGTATATTAAATACACCACAGCAAGTCCATTGTGCTAATGAAAATATCTAAAAAATATGACAATCTGAGAGCTAAACTTAGTGACTGGAAGTTTGTTTTTACTGCCAAGTAAGTAAGCTGCTGTAAATTTATTTATTTATTTATTTATTTATTTATTTCTCGGCACTACACTTCCTAATTACAGCCCCAAGTATTTCTATGTGTTCTCTTTTCACCTTTCTGGTCAATTTGAAAAATAAACATTTCATAACACTGACTGCTTTAGTACAAAACTCACGCTACATTACTGATTCTCATTATGGTAACATCTTAAATTACCGTACTTGTTTCTTCGGCTGAAGAGATAGTAGCAGCTCATCATCTAACTAGGGAATTTGCCGGTAAATTACAACGTTGCGGCTGCTAAAGAAGATGCAACAGACAAAAATAATCTGTTTGCGGGACTCAAAACTTTATTTAGGCACTCTTGCCTGGTGAAAGATAACGTTGGCTTGACTTTATAACACGCACACACACATTATGGGATAGCAAAATTGTTCAACCTATACTGAGGCAATATATTGCTGTTTGGTTAGGGTAAATGTAAATAGCAGCCTAGTCCATTGAAAGAGTTAAGATGTGAATCTGTGTAGCATAGCGTTTATGTAGTTGGAGTGAAAATATGACTAGTTAAGCCTTAAGTCCTGCCATTATATATATATATATATATATATATATATATATATATATATATATATATATATATATATATATATACACACACACACACACACACACACACACTGATGCACAATGAAAACGCAACAGTCCAAATTTTACATCAATAGCTTTGGCGTGGCATCATTGGCTGCATAAGTTGATCCTTGGGATAACACAATAATGAGCTCAAGTCATGTGATTTCATAAAAATGCCAGGTGATCAGTGTTTGGTATTTGAGTTAAAATTGCCAAAATGAGTTGATTAAGAATCTGTATAAATAGCCAGTCAAAAAGATATGATTTTAATTAATGCAAGAACAATGAAAGACGACTGTTCCCGCTTGAGTAACGAAGATCATCTGGTTGCTAGGGGCATGATTGAAGGCAGCCTGTCTGTGAGAGAAGTTTCTCAGAGAATGAGATGTTCTGCTTCAACAATCAGCAGACTAGTCCAGAGGAACCAGGAAACCAGCTCTGTGATGGACAGGCCACGTCCTGGAAGTCACCACAACAGCCTATGACTGTTATGCTGACTGCTGCGTTGTTCAAGCCAACCAGTGGGGCGACCAGCCAACCTTCGACAGCTGCAGCTGCACAGGAAGAGTGGCGGAACATCCCACGGCAGACTACCTAGAGGCTGATCAGGTCTATGCGTCAACGCTGCCAGGATTGTGTTAATGCTCAGGGAGGTCATACCCGATACTAACTTTGTAATGTTTTCATTTTTGACAGTGTGTCACATTTTATACTGAAAACTTATCATGATTGTGTTTGATATCTGTATTTCAAATATTTTATTAAATCCATTAGACATGAGTGTTGTGCTACCATCGTTGGTAGCCAGGCGACGGACGACAGCACCCTCTGTGGGCTAAAAGAAATTATTGAGAAAAAAAACACATAAATAAAACTGAGCACTTGTGCTGTGTTTTTCAAACCCACTTTCTGTCTCCTGTGTCAGTGACTACCCACACCCTGCCACAATGGGATACTGGGAAAAACCTCTTTATAAATGACACTGCCTCTAACCCACTCCTACGAGATGTTTTGTTTTGGAAAAGATATATTGATGATGTGTTATTAATATGGCCATATTTACTTACTACGTTCTTCTTGCTACATGTACGGCCCACTGCCATTTCAGTTTTTTCACGAGAGCGAAAGAGAGAGAGAGAGAGCATATATTATATTATATGTGTGTTTAGAAAGAACACTGTAAATTAATATTTTCTGTTTGTCCTATGGAAAGCAAAATGACTGCTCTTAACAATATAAATCAATATATAAATTCTTTATCGATTGCCAATAAACTGGCAAGTTGCTTGTCTGAAATGGTCCTGGTAACCTGCCTGAGGCTTCATCACCAGAAGCGGGAAGTAGTATCCCTACACACCACATAGAGAACAAAAAAAAATCCTTTGTTAAATAACTTAAATTTCCCTGAGTGCTTCTTCCCTCTGCTGGGTATTATTGCTTAATTCCACTGATTGGAAATGTTTAATTGCATAACCTGTGGGATCCAATGTAATACAACCTAAATAACATTAAGCTAGCAGAGGGTTTTTTAGATGTTGTTTTCCCCTTAATATAAGTGTTATTCTTTTTATTGAAATGTAAATTGAAAACGCAATGCACCTTAATGTGCCCAGAACAATCGCAACAGGCATACTGACATCTAGTGCGGTGGCTAGGAATATCAATTTGATCTTCTGTGTGCATTTAAGAGACATACAGGTTAATATAAATATTTCAGGATCTGGAAACAAAAAAACAGACATTTGAGAGGGCCAGAGGTTGATTAAGACTCAAAGAAAGAGATTGCTGTTTATGTTTTGCAAATATCTGACTTCCATTCTTTATCGTGCTGTCACTCTGCATAGTCATTGGCGGACTGTGCTTTTTTCAGGTGTTAATTCTATGTAACAAATGTGGTTTGACTTGTTGGCTAATTGTAGCAGATCATTTTCATAATTTAAGAAAGGTCATTTGTCATTGTTTGCAGTTTGGCTCAGTGCTGGCGCTAGGATTTACAGGGCCCTGGTGCAAGACTGTGAAGTAGACCCACCCCCCAAAAAAGAATTAAAAAACTGCTTAACAGCACAACCTAAAGAAAACCTTTTGAAAAACAAATACATGTTATTTGATGACTGAACAATACATAAATCAATCAATCAATTAACAGTGTATCCAAACATGTTAATAAATCAATTATGTAACAAGATTAATCAATTTGTTAAAATTAATTTTCTTATTTGTAATTACTGTGAGAGTCGCTGCTGTATTTTTACCATATGTAGGAGTGCTTTGTTAATTTAGTTTGTCAGTTACTTTATTATTCTAGTTTATTAATATACTCTTGACTATTGCTTTTCTCTCACTTTGTTTATTTCATATGTTGATGCATGTGCGTCATGACATAAGTAATTAATATATTTGTATTTATTGATTCATATCGTGATTGGCCTTGGCACATTGTGTCAGGTGGTCAATTCTTGTCTTAGAGAACACTTTGCTTGCTACCAGAGGGGTGTTCTCTTAGC